>NC_056730.1:75372560-75380060 GCF_019279795.1 Protopterus annectens | reverse complement strand
GACATCCATGGTCACAAATATGGTGTTTTCAAAATCCTGATTGGAAAGGGATGTAACAAATATATATAAATCCCTTAAAAAATGTTCCGTATCTTATAGGTTCATAGGTTCATACTAGGCTATCTGCCCAAGGGCATTTATAAGCCTAGCCCATAGTTATGTGGCTTTCGCCACCTTTAGTTGAATAAAACTATGCCTATCATTTTTCTGTGCCTCTGTCAAGCAGTGACACTGAAGTAATCCCTGGGGTATATCTGCGATCTCCCATCCATTGGTCAAGATTCCTCTTGAACAAGGCCAGCGAGGTGCTCTGCCTCACATGTACCGGGATTTTGTTCCACAGCATAGGGAGTCTCTGGGTGATGAATCTGTCCCTCCAGCCGCGTTCTATTTATAACCGTGTCAAGGTTTAAGTCTCCCGCCTTGTGGTTCTGAGGGATCTAGATTTTGAGATGAAGCATATTCATCAAATCTGGGTTTGACATGGCCTTATATGTCAGGCACAGGTCACCTCAGAGCAAGCGGTATGAGACTGAATAGAGCTGGAGTTCTTTCAGTCGGGCAGCATAAGACATATTTTTGAGACCCTTTATCCTTTTTGGTGAGGAACTTTTGGGCCTTTCAAGCTGCAGCAGGTGTCTGGTCAGATACATTCGAGCGGGCATTATTCTCAATCATAGGTCTAATGAGTGATGAGTACAGGGGCGATGACCTCCTTGATCTAGATGTGGATCCCTTCATCATCAGGTGGGCGATATAGAAGGTTTTCCTAACTACTTTAGCAACATGAGTGTCAAAGCGAAGGCTACTGTCAACTTGGGTCCCCAGATCCTGATGACTTTTCTGTGCTCAGTGGATTGCCACCTATATGGTAGCTAGGGGTAACCTTGTTTTTCCCGAAGGGTATGACTATGCATTTTTGGCGTTTAACTTCCAGGCCATGGCTCTGGCACCAGTTATCCATTTCTGTGAGGCCCTTCTGGAGGATATCTGTGTCAGATGTGTTTTCGACTATAGTGCCCAGTTTGCAGTCATCTGCAAACTTTGTCAGCCATAACCCTCCTGTGTTTGCTTGTACTTCAGAAAAGTAGATGCGAACAAGAGTGGACCCAGGACTGAGCCCTGTGGGACACCACTTGTGACAGGCTTTGAGTCTGACATGGCTCCAGCAACTCTGACCCTGTGGGTTCTGTCGCTTAGCCAGTTTGCAACCCATCTTGTGATGTATGGGTTTACATTCAAACTGATGAGTTTTCGATGATACCTGAGTGGGGTATTGTGTGAAGGCCTTTGCCAGGTCGAGGTAGGCTGTATGGACTGCCTTTCCCTCATCAATGGCCTTGGTGACTGTCTCGAAAAAAGTCAACCAAGTTTAAGAGGCAGGATCTGCCTTGACAAAGCCAAACTGGGTTGGATCCAAAGTCTGCAAGTTCCCTATGTCTTTATTTATGAGTTCCATTATGATCCTCCATGGCTTTGCAGATGAGCTTGTCAAGCTAATGGGGCGGTAATTTCCAGGGTCTGTGGAGGCACCAGCCCTTATGAAGTGGGACCACAGTCACCGTCGCCACTCCGCAGGTGCATTATCCTGAGGTGAGGCTAAGATTAAACAGCTGTCCTAACTGTGGGTTTAATTCCTCTTTGAGTTCTTTAAGCACACAGCCGGGGACACCATCGGTCCCATGGATGCTGTGTTTTTGCCTTAGTGAGGGCAGTTCTCACCTGGCGTTGGAGATGTTTGGGGGGCTACAATCCTCTGGAATAGATATCTCTCCTTTTGGGGGAAGTTTGCACTGAACCTGTCAGCCAGTATGTTAGCAATGTGTGTAGGTTCAGTAATTTTCACATCATTTTGAATTAATTCTGAGCATATCTGGGAGTTTCCTCCTAGGTTTCTAACATAGCTAAAGAAGGCCTTATGATTGTCTTTAGAGTCCTTGGCGATTTTTCTCTCAAAATTTGCCTTGGATGATTTTATGAGAGCTCTTGGTTTTTTACTTATAATGATCAAATGTGTCTTACCTTTCAAGGATTTTGCTCTGTCTTGTAGTAGCTTCCTCCTTTTGTTGTAGAGCTTGTTTATGGCTGGGGTCCACCAGACTGGACGCTTGCCTTTGGTACAGAGTCTTAGTTTTGTTTGGGATTGCCTGATCCATGCAGTCCTGTAGGTGCTGGTAGAAGGCATTTGTAAGTGATTCAGCGGTTTGAGTAATGTTTACCACTGGCTCAGGGGCCTTAAAGGAGACCACACTAGTTTTTTAGAAGTGTGAAATCGGCTTTTGAGAAGTTTTCACTGTGGTCTTTTTGTTTCAGGTGGGGGCGGGATGAGGACCTCCAGCTGAGATTAGTTTATGATCTGATCTCACCAGTGAGGGGTATTATACTTCGGTGTTGAACATTTTGATCCCATGTTGTGATGATGATGAGATCAAGTATGTTTTCTCACTCTTCTTGTGGGGATGGTGACTAGTTGTTCCATGGCATTTGAGTTTATGAACTCCAGGAATCTTTGGGTTAGAGTGTTCGGGCTTGAGTAGTGTTCCCAGTCTATATTAGGGTAGTTGAAGTCACCTAGTATGATGGTGTTTGGAGATACATTTATCCCCTCAATGTTTTCAGGAAGGCCATGTGAGGTTCCTGAGTTTGAGAGGGTGGCCTGTAACATGCTACAAATTGCAGAGCAGTCTTGCCTATGGTTAATTGCACCTGGATGGTCTCCGATGCATCGTCGTTGCCACCAACCTTGAGGTGTGGGTGTCCTTTATGAATATGGACACCCCCTTCCTTCTTGGTGTTGTCGGATTTTGGGGCGGAGCATGATATGAGGTGAAACCTGTTAGTGCTGGGGTGCTCTCAGGAGCCTTGAACCAGGTTTCTGTCACAGCACAGACATCAATGTTCTCCATATTGAGAAGGGCCTCAGTCGTGCATCTTGAGAGTGAGACTTCTGGCATTGAGCAGCATTACCCTTAGTTTTTCCTTTTTGGTGTTCTAGGGTGGTAGGTTTTAAATTTGAGCCTTGCCTAAAAAGGCACTATGGGGTGGCAAGAGCCTTTGCCAATATCCAGGAAGCCCAGGGTGACAGGTGCAAACCGTCCCTTGCAAACAGCGTGGCTTGTCCAGCATGTCATCCCAGGCAGACAGACATTGGATCCCCTTTTGAATGACACCAGAATTTAAGCCAATTATTAAAGCTGATCATCTTATCACTGTATTGTGGCATCATTCTAGGTGAAGGTAGGATACTGCTCAAGGTCAGGGTCATACCTGCCTGGGCTACATAATCAGAGAGCTCTCGATGTCCCTTTCTCATGTAGTCCAGGAGAGTGCGTCTCAGGTCGTTGACACCAGCGTGGACAATGACTGAGTCGTACTTGTACCTGCTGTTGAGAGACCTGAGTGCTTGCGTTATGTGGCGGATTCTGGCGCCCGACAGGCAGCTTACTGTGACCTTCTCTTTACTCAGTCTGGTGGCCGGGGCGTCAGTGTGTCTGACTATGGAATCACCAATGACAAGTGTGTCTGGCATTTTGTTTGGCCTTAAGGGCTGTGACTGTTTGACACTCTGACTGTGTGGTCTATGTGTTGCATGTGTTGGTGCGATGAGTGGTAGTTGTTTGGGTGTCTGCTGTGGTGGCCTCTGCTGTTTTGGTAAATTTTTGATCTGAGCCTTCGAGTATGTCTTTGTGTGTGTATGTGTATGATTTGAAGGTGTGATGGTACCATGTGTGACTGGGTATGTATTGTGTGTGTGGTTACCTTCTCCTCCTGTCTGGCTTATGAGTCCTATGTTGAGAGAGCTCAGCCTCCAGTTTGGCGTATATAGTTGCATCTCGCATGTATTTGTGTTTTAAGGAGAGGAGAGGATTGTCTGTGTACATGAGGCAATTGTAACATTGCCTCAATATTCCCAGGTTCACCAGTTGAGCTGGAGAGGACACTAGCAACTGATCCCTCGACATACTAGAAGTAGTAGATAAAGAGACTTTCAAAGGACTCCGGGGGAAGTGGGTTTTAGGCTGGTGGGGTACTATCTATAATAAGAGTGCTTTATCAAGGTGCAAGTACTGTAGTATAAATGGTGAACATTTCACATATGGTTTCAGCTGTTGGTCCAAATACATATAAATTGGTTCTGTCAACCAACCAGAACCCGCCACTGTCGGTCTAAGTTCTGGTTGCGTGGCATTCTTATGGATCTTAGGCAAGCCTGAAATGGTAGGTATTAGGGGATATTCTACCACCATAAATCTGTAAAGATCATCAGAAATAACACCTTCCATTGTAAGTTCATTCAATGTGCTGTCAATTTGTTGTTTCATGTTATAAACAACATCAGCCATCACGTTGGTGTAGGCTTCGTCATTCAACAAGCCAACCATCCTTGAATGATAGTAGGTGGTGTCCATTACAACCACCGGTCCACCCTTGTCAGCTGGACGTATCACAATGTTGTTATTAAACTTCAGACTGCGAAATGCTTCTGTCTGAGCCCTGGTCAGATTATTACCATGTATGTGGTTGCTAAAAGAAAAAAAACATTGTAGAGATCTTTTTCTACAGCCTGTAAAAAGATTTCAACATTAGAGTGCATAGGTGGCATATAGCAACTCTTATTTCTAAGTAACGGGCAAGCATTAACCTGATTGTCATTAAATAATAACTTCAAACATACATTTCTAGCAAATAATCTAATAGCTATGGACATGAGTATACTGGTATGTAATATATCCAGTTACTGTTTATCTGAATCTGAGATTGAGCTGTTAAATAGAGGCATGTCCTTTGTTCCCACATCCAATTTGGACCTGGGTCAGATTATCATAGCTATTGGATTATTTGCTAGAAATGTTGCTAGTTATGGTGTAATGACAATCAGGTTAATGTCTGTTCAACCTGCGCTAGCTACTTAGAAAGGGGTCTGCTATATGCCACCTATATGCACTCTAATGTTGAAAATCTTTGTACAGGCTGTGGAAAAAGAAAAGATCTCTACAATGTTTTTCTTTTAGCAAACTGGCGCTGTAACCATGGTAATAATCTGACAAGAATCGAAACAAGCATTCAGGCGGAAGCATTCTAGTCTGCATATGGATAACAAATATTGTGATATCGTCAACTGACTGAAATGACGTGTTGTAATGGGCACCGCCTACTATCATTCAAAGATGGTTGGCTTGTTGAACTGAGCCTAAGTGTTGACAACGCAACCCTGTGGCGATGATGTGTTGCTGAACATGAAACAATTAACAGCACATTAAACGAACTACGCACTGGAAGGCACATGGAATGATAACTTTGGGACGATAAAATAAGTTGCTTCTGGATGATCTTTACAGATTTATGGTGTAGAATATCCTAATACATACCATTTCAGCTTGTCTAATACCTGCATTTCAGGCGATCGCCACAAAAGATCAAAAACTCCGCTTAACAAAGAACTTCAGACCCATAGTGGCTTTGAATTCTGGTTGGTTGACAGAACCGAATTTCTATGCATTGGACCAACAGCTTCATATTCACCATATGTGACATGATCACGGAGATTTGAACATGCCGAACATTTTAAGGGATTTATATATATTTATTCGTCGCCTTCAATCAGGATTTTGAAAAAACACCACCATTATGTGTGACCATGGGTGTCGCATGGCTGTTGCCTTCAGCCTTCTCTTGTATCCTAACTATGATGGCGTAGATTTGTCTACAAGATTTTCTTAATAAGTATTCAGGTTTACCTAGGGACAAGATTGAGCATTTAGCATTGCTAATGGAATTAGTCCTTGAAAACAACGTTTTTCTGTATGCTGATAGTTGCTATAAACAGGTTAAGGGGTAGCCATGGGCACCAGCTGTGCTAGCACAGCTATGCCAATATTGTCATGCATGGCACGACCTTGAGCAATATATAATACATAACACACCCATAATATTTTTTAAAAGGTTCGTTGATGACCCTTTTTTCCTATGGAAGGGATCCATGGGTGACTTGGAAGCAGTGCATGAATGGATCAACACATGTAGTAGTTTTTGAAGTTTACTATCAAATATTCTAAAACAAGTATGGATTTCCTGGATGTCTGTATTATTTAGGGTTGGTTCCCAGATTAATACCAGAATACATCGCCAAACCTTGCTATAAGCAAGCTTACCTCCATCGTGAGAGAGTATGCATAATACACATATTTTTAAGAACATAATAAAAGGACAAGGTGATGCGTGTTTCACGATTATCTACTTTACATGAGGACTACACAAAAGGTTTAGAGACTTTACATGAAGGTTTTATTAGTAGAGGCTATCCTCACTTGGAGATCAACAAAGTATATATATTAGAGATGGATAGCCTTAGACACTGAGGGCTAAACCATATTTTACGAGAGTATCTCAGAATCCAACATCACCCATAACCAAACATCAACCCCGGTCGGGTTAATAATATAGTGGAAACCACCATTTGGTGGGAAGTTATCTTCTGTGCATAAAACCATTAACTTAAGAATTGGAATATTTTAACAAGCAGATAAGAAGGTATAGCTAGTTTGGTTGGGGAGTTTCCATCATTCACCTACAGTAATATAAGTAGTCTTAACCAGGTATCTCTGTGGAGCTTTGACCAAAACAGTTAAGTGCGGACTGGGTTTTTGAGAGAACCAGTCAATCTTGCAGTTGTCCACAATGTGATCTTGTTGATCGTATTCCCACATTTCAGGCAACTTTCGGATCATTGCGACATCTTTTGGACCGTTAATTATGATAGTAACTGTCGAAGCATAAGGGATATGGATCTATATAGCTCACACTGTATATTATGTTTTTCCTTCTCACGTGGGAAAAACTAATAGATCCCTCAGGAATGTGTATACAGTGATCATGGGTAGCCGCCTGAATAGGCAACAAGAATATGGTACATTGGCTAAACATACATTGAATGAGGGATATTCACATGCGCACTTTTTTATATCCAGGTGATACAAAGTTTTGGATGTAGGTTTGAGAGGTGGCAATGTAACCAAACTTACTGAGCAAGCTGAACTTGATTGGATTGTAGGCTGGCTACCACAGAGGAGAAGCAGGCTCAATGAGGTATTGTCCGATTAAACTAAGCACCTCAAGGGCAGATCCCTCAAATAGATAGATTGTATTGACCATAGTATATTTAGTGGAAGCAGCTGCTTATCAGTCAATGGACTTTTGTCTTATGATATTGTAAGATATTTCATGGGACGTCTTTCAACATCTTTTATACATATATATATTTTTGCTAGGTTGTGTTCTTCTGATGGTATTAATATATTTTAATGATGTATGGTTTTGATAGTACACATGGCTTTGGTGTCTTATATATAGCCTACCTGGCACACTTCTAATGCATTTTTTATGTTACAGGTATGTATACTCCATGTGTGTGGACGATGTGTTTGTGTGTGTGCGCACACATATTATGTGCATGCACGATGCGGCGCCACGCATGTGTGTGTGGTGTGTGTGTCGTGCACT
>NC_056730.1:75102560-75352560 GCF_019279795.1 Protopterus annectens | reverse complement strand
GTGCTGGTAATGCACCAAGAGGTTTGCGTGTTTATGTGGAACCAGGTGTAGGGAAAGAAAACAAAAGTTTTTTAGCAAAATGGCACCTAATACCAACCACAGCTTCAAAGCTTTTCAATTTCCTTTGACGAAGAGAACCTAACAGATTTCAAACAAGTGGATGTCTGTTTAGAGTTGGTACAGAAATACAATGAAATGGAAGAATTTAAGTGTTTGTTTAATAAATATATGGAAGATATGAATGTTTTTGAAAATGACGTAAAAGCTAAAAAACTTAAAAAGTTTAATAGAGATATGGGTGATGCTAAAAGTGATAAAACCTACACCTGGAAACAATTTAAAAGAGCGGTGAGATTTAGTGACCCTAATAAACCTAAGCGAATTAAATGTAAGAGAAACAAGTCGATTTTAAAAACCACTCGTAATGTGGACAATTTTGAAAACAGTACATCTGAAATGTCCTCAAATGCCCTGAGCACTGACACTGATTTGGAAGTAGGTGAGTCGGCTGATATACAATCACTTATACACAAGAGTGCTAGACTTAAGGGGGGGTGGGCACGTTTGAAGTGGTGGAAAGAAACATTGAAAGAGAGAACCTGAGAGAGGTGGAAGAAAGATTCGAGAGATTGGTGAAGGAGAAATAAATGATTTTTCTGAATACCAGCTTAATGATGATGAAAAATCAATGTTAAATAAAGGATTTAGCTATGTACCTCCTTTTTTTCTGTCTCAGCATGATAAGTGCATGGATGTCAAAAGTTTTTGCAGGATTTTGAACTTGAAGTATTTTTTTCATGTTAAATGTGATTTCTCTATAACTTCTGAATTCAGATTTAAAAAAGGTACTTTTGTACCCCCTTATCACCCAAGGGTGAGGTTGTTTGAGGAAAGTATACTACGTGAATTGCATAAAAAACAGAATAACATTTTTAGGCACCACGGTTGCAATTTGACAATTAAAGAAAGGGCTGCTTTAAAAGGCTTAATGGAAAATAAAGATTTAGTTATACTTAAGGATGATAAGGGTGGAGCATTGGTAGTATGGGACATCAGTGGTTATACTGTTGAGGTTAAAAGACAGTTGGGAGATGGCAGATTTTATTTAAAACTGCTTTTAGATCCCACTGTTGACCTTAAATATAATATTGATAAGACCCTAAAAGGTTACAAATCTAAGGATTTTGTTAATGATACCTTATTAAAGGAATTAATGGTTGATAACCCGAATTCCTATTTATTTTACATCCTACCAAAAATACATAAAAATGTTTTTCCTCCCCCAGGTAGGCCTATAGTGTCAGGGATTGGGTCCCTAACTGAGCCCATTTCAGCATATTTAGAAATACAGTTGAAACCGTTATTAGCCCTTGTTAGATCTAGGATTAAAGATACGAATGAGTTTTTGCAACTGATGAATGATATAATGTTACCTGATGATTGTTATATCTGTACACTTGATGTACAGTCATTGTACACTAGTATTCCTCATCATGGGGGAATAGAAGCAGTCAAATATTGGTTGTCACAATTTGGGGAATATTCTGTTGAACATTGTTTTTTCTTGATAAATCTGATAAAAATTGTGCTGGAGAATAATGTGTTCTTTTTTGGGAATGAATGTTATTTGCAGTTAAATGAAACTGCAGTGGGTACTAAATTTGCACCAGTATATGCGGATCTTTTCATGGGTACCTTGAATGTAGTTTGATTTATGAAGATAGTGCTCCCTTTAAATCTAAATTAATAATGTATCTGAGCAACATGGTGAGAATATTGAGGGAATAATTCCTTTAAGGTTTATTACTACATTTGACACTAACACCTATAAATTTTGTGGTATAATTAATCATTTTTGGCACATTTTGAAGCAGGATCAATTTTTTGATAGCTACCTTATGGAATATTGTAAATTTTTATACAGGAGAGGTAGAAATATAGGGGGATCACTCTCGTGATATAAGAAAATGGAGCATAAAAAAATCAAAATTGAGTACTGCAAGAGGGTGTAATCCTTGTGGTAGATGTACATATTGTAAAATTATTCCTAAAACAAAATCTTTTACATCTATTAATACATCTAGGGTTAATGATATCCAACAGCTAATAACCTGTAGGACAGAATAGATAATATATATGGCAGTATGTCAGTGTGGGGTCTTTTATATAGGGCAAACATCAAGATCCTTTAAAAGTAGAGTGGCATTACATATAAGTGACATTAAATGCCAGCGGGTGCGAAGTGCCCTTTATAAACACAAAATTGATCATGTCACAGCACATTTCATATTTATAGGGATCGATACAATATGTAGTTTCAACATGAAGGAGGACGAAAAACATTTATTGTTGGACAAAAAGGAGAGAATGTGGATTTTGAATTTGGGAGCCTTATATAAACCTGGTCTAAATGGGTTTCTTTAAAAAGTTAGCTACTGGTTTTTAGGTGAATAAAATATAAATTTTACAAGTTACTAAAAATTAATATGTATATATATTTATATATTTATATATATATATATATATATATATATATATATATATATATATTTGGTATGTTTATTTAGATTAAACTAGATAAGAACTGCATTAACAATGGGATTTTTGTATTTTTTGTATATACGTTGGTGCTTATATAGAATATTGGAAATCAATCTTTAAGGGGGACATATTTAATGTTTTTATGATGAGGCACTAGGTATAATCCACTGATGACGCCTAAGAGGTGAAACCGGTATGGAGTGTGTGTTTCTGTTGTCTGTGAGCTATTAAAGTTATTTTGCTCTTCCTGATGCCTACAAAGCTTATTTATGGTTGATGATGTTGTGGTGCTGTGCTGGAATTATTTCGTTGTTTTGTGGAATTTGGACTTTCCGTGCACGTGTTTCACATTATACATGAACAGGCAACCGATTTGAAGATTTTATATATATATATATATATATATATATATATATATATATATATATATATATATATATTGATTTATTTTATTTTATTTTACATGTATTGACCAGGATAGTCCAACTGGATATATGTCCATTTTCAGCGGAGGCCCGGGTAGAAAAGTTCCAACATAGTAATACACTTTGAACATTTAGTAAATGCTTGTTTCAGGCAGATTACAGTCATAAGCAATACCAGCATTTTGCAGATATAGTACTAACTTATTATAAAACACTTTACAAAACATAACATTATTTTCAAAGTTATATATACATAACATTACATTGAGGTTTAAGACACATTGAGCAGCAGCTATACAATTGACCCTTCCTGAAATGGAGTGGTAGAAAAAAGTTAGAAGTAGATGAAGGTAAGGCACCTAAGAAATAGATAGGTCACTAGTTGGGGTTAGGGCAAGGACATAACCAATGAGTTTTGAAGTTTGTCTTGCGTTTGTTTTTGAATTGAGTTATTGAGGGTTCTAGGTTCAAATCAGCTGGGAGTTTTTTCCATGTTTTTCCAACAGAGTTGGCAAGCAAAGGGTCCCCAGCTGAGTAATTGGATTTGTATGTTTGAACTATGAGTCTAGTGGATGATCGCACTGGCCGGGTGCTGATGTAGGGGCTGCTGATATTTTTTAGTGCAGGTGTATTTTCTGGTTAGTGAAGGACTTTATGTGCCACTATTAGCTGGTTGAACTGCAGAAGGCTAGGCATTTCAAGCCATCCTAGGTAATTTATGTGTGTGTTGGTTAGGGATTGTAGTTTGTGAGTAAGTGTGTGTTGTGAATGTGATGTGTGTGTGCGAGGGGAATGGTGGTTTGTGGTGGCTTTTTCATGTGTCTGTGTAGTGCGACCTTGGAGTTAGAATATTTAAGTAAGGGGGTGTGGTGGGTTCTTGTCTATAGTGTAGGTTTGTTTGTTTGTGTTGTGGGGACGGTGTGTGAATGTTTGTGTGTGCTGTATGTTTGGCATACTTTTCTCGGTTTTGGTTTTTCGGTGTTTTGGCGTTTCGGGTCTTTGTTCTCAGTATTTTAGGCGTCTGGAATGTGTACATTAGGGATTTCATAGGGGATCCATATATATATATATATATATATATATATATATTTATAGATACGTGTGTGTGTGTGTGTGTGTATATGTGTATATATATCTATATATATATATATATATATATATCTATATATATATTTATTCATTTCTGGAGCCCATTTTCAATTGAGGCCCGGGGAGTAAAGCTCCACATTACAGAGTTTAGTTACATATACAATCATATTAAAGAAGACACCATTACAATTTCATTCCATGCTAAAGAACAGGAATAAATTCTTTGGTTACATAGTACCTAAATATTTAGGATTTCAGTAACTTGATAGAGGGAGAATATAGACTTAGAAGGAAAAGAGAGAAAAAAAAAAACATGGGATGGGTTATTTGTAATACGTACAATTATGTTATTTACAGTATGTACATTTATGTTAGGTTAGCTTGTATGCGGAGTTAGTCAGGAGTTTAAGGGGTGGATAGATTATTAGGCTAGGCGGGGAGGGTGCAGTTGCATTTTCTGTTAGAGAAAAGGTAGGAATGTAGCTGAGTTTTAAAATTTTCAAAGTTTTCACAAGTCCTTAGAGAGGAAGGAAGAGAATTCCATTTTTTAGCTAAGGAAAACGATAGAAGAAGCTGACAGGCAGGACAATTCGGTTTGCGGACACTGATTAGGTTTTGGTGAGTCAAACCTCCCAACTGTCCCGAATTACTCGGTTTTTACCGAGTTTTGGGGTCCAAAACTGGGGTGCCACGATTCCCGAGTGGCACCCCTTTAGTTCCGCTTTTCTTTCACAGTGTTTTTATTATTTTTTTTAAGTTTTCGTGCTGTCAGCTGACGTCATCATGCGCGATGACGTCAGCTCCGTCAGGGTTGCCAGCCTGTCAGAATTGAGCTTGCGTACATATTCACACATATTTCCGGCTCAAAATTAAATACTTTCTGAGCGGGAATAGTTTGTTTGCTGATGCAAGTCGTAGTCGCGCCTGGCTGATCATTACAAGTGCTCGTTTTCATTTATGGTCTGGACTCTGGATTATTTATTAGCTTCTAGTTCTGGCTGCTTGTTTGTGGATTTATTTAAGGCTGATTTTTGTGACTGAATTAGTGAAGGCTCATCAGCTGCTGCAATGCCGATGTATTATCACCACCTGGCTGCAAACAAAGTAAGGTAGGTGTGTATGTGTGTGTGTGTGTAGATAAGGATGTAGTGTTATTATTTTTTAGCTAAATTAGTAATTACCAAGGTTAGCTTGTTAGAGTATGTAAAAGGTTTAGGCAAACATTTTTTAAACTACATTAAAGTAATGTACTATGGTCGCTCGTGTGTGTATGTGTACATTTGCAGAATGCCATATACCTTACAAGAACGTTAGCTTGTTAGAGTATGTAAAAGGCACTTCAAAGCCTGTAAGTTAGTTGGCTGGTTCTAGCCTATCCTTTCAGAACTGAGAATGCATTGAATATTGCTGGCTTTGCATTTTGTATTAAAAAAGACACTGGATTTATGAGATTAAAACAGTCAAGTTTTTATTTATTCCAAATCAAAATGAAATCTAAGATGCTGCTTTCACTTTGCACAATTGTGTGTGTGTGTGTGTGTGTGTGTGTGTGTGTGTGTGTGTGTGTGTGTGTGTGAATGCATTGAATATTGCTGGCTTTTTTGAATTAGTATTACAGCATTTTGTATTAAAAAAGACAATGGATTTATGAGATTAAAACAATCAAGTTTTTATTTATTCCAAATCAAAATGAAATCTAAGATGCTGCTTTCACTTTGCACAATTTGTGTGTGTGTGTGTGTGTGTGTGTGTGTGTGTGTGTGTGTGTGTGTTGTGTGTATGTGAGAGAAGGAGAAGAGTGAAGAACAGTTTGCAAAATGATCGAATGAAATCAGAAAGCATGCAGTGGTTTAGGTGTATGAGATGTCTTTGCTTTGTATTAGAAGCTCCATCCTATCAATGTATCATACAGATGTAAATAGATGATAGGAACCAAGACTTTTACTGCTATGCTTAGGCAAGTACTTTAGTTGTTGGGATTATTATATGTTTAAGGAGTTTCCACATGAAAAATGAGTACAAAAAATGATGACTTCTTTCCAGACACACTAGCACATAAATACTTTGGATCAGATTTTTCCTGTAAGTCTGCATTTGTTATAGTGAATAAACATTTTTTCCATGCAAATAGATAATTTACTTAATATATTTATTATATTTCAAAGGTTAGTGAATTGGACCATGAAGGTCTCTTTTCAGTCATGACCTTGTTATGAAAACAAACAAAATATGCATAAACTGAATAACACACACACCACACTAAGATATTATTTAGAAATGATAATTTTAATACATACTACTTCATAATTCCTTTAAAAGCATCTCTTAAATAAAATGAGTAATGCAGATTATTAAAAATAATCACATAACCTGCTCACAAAGTAATTGACCCATGTAGGTAAAGATGCATGAAAAAACAGCGGTTGGTCATCACCCTTCTGTAATTAACAGCCAAACATTTTTACAGCTTGCTGGCTTTTAGCATCAGTGCTGGCTTCTAGCTTCTCTGTGCTGTCCGTCATTTTCATGTCTCAAACCCTGTACCTTGGGTACAGGGTTAAAAGAGCCTAAAGTCTCTAGCCACCACCAAATGTGAACTGTGTCCAGTTTTTTTTTTTTTTTTTTGTGCTAAGAGGTTGAGATATACGGTGAGAAGTAAGAAATGAATTCACTAAATGATAGCCATTAGGTTTCAGTCTTCCTATTTTTCAGGAAGCTGCTGATTTGGCATAGTGGTATGTTGTTCTGACCCTGGTCACTGGTGCATAGGGCCCTGGGTTCAAAACTTGTCAGTGAAATGCATGGTGGTAGCACAACATTTTATTCTAGCAACTTTACAAAATTATACAAGCAATGTTTAAAATGTATCCCTGTTTTTTTACCTTTTGTCCCCCTCCACCAAAAAATGAAATTGAAAATAAGTGTGAGATGCTGTGCAAGTTACCTATGGCTTACACTACTGTCATTCTATTTATAGTGTGGGTGTGGAAGTAGACTTTTATGATGGAAATGTTCTGAACTGGACAGTTTTGTCATTATTGGTTCATGCGTTTTGTTTCACTGCCTACAGTACAGCCTACTACTGGAAAAATGTTCAAACAATAAATTTTAAAATGCGCTTTGTATAACAAGTGTGTTGTATTATACAAGGAATATAATTTGAAACAAGTGTGCTGTATTCCTTGTATTATACAATGAATATAATTTTAATAAAGTCAGGAAGGTGTATCAAAGAAAATAACACAAGTATGTTTCTTTTGTGTGCAAGGGCGAATGATTTGAAAACAGCCCAAAGGTGATCTTTATCCACCACTTAGCCAGATGCATTTTCTTTGGATGTGGTGTGGGTTTCAATGTTGTTTCAAGGGCGGAGAAGTTTTAATGCCAAGCCTATTTTCATTGTGATAACACAATCCGGATGGATGTACAATAGACCACACTGCTCGTACCCCAGGATACAAAAAATGAATTTAATAACTCCACACAGTATAAAAATGCAGGTACAAGTACAGGTTAAGCGCTTTCAACTGTAGTACACAGTCTTCCTCAGAACAATGCATTACACAAATTCATATCAATTTATACCCATCTAAATTGAATAATGGGATAACTGCTAAAAAACCGCCAAAAAATTAAAGACATACCAACTAGTATGCAACCTGCATAAATTGTCAGTACTGCACTGCTAAATGCAATTTATAATAGAAATGTCAACCCCTGACATACACATGAACCATATTAAATATGTCTAGTATCTGCAAGAAACCTGTGTAACCATACTATGTAATGTATATTCAAAAATGTCATACAATAATATATTACAAAAATGTGATATTACAAAAATGTAAACCTATAATATTGGTTCCAAAACATTGTACATAAAACAAAAAGTCAAACAATACATTTGTAAAATAAATATCAATATAAGAAAAACATCAGATAGCTATAAAAACGTCAAGATGCTATAAAAATACTTAAAATACTAAAAATTCCATCCATATAACCATGTAGGTGGCAGACATAATTCATTGAAATACTAAAAAAGGTTTAATGCTAATGAAACCATTCAAACCCGGTTTACGGGTCGAATCAGTTAATATCTGCCATCTACTTTCCTTGAGTGCTAATTCCATTTTCCAATTTCCTCCAAAAGGGGTAAGTTGGACCTGGTCTATAATACTGAAGTGAAAACTGTGATCACTACCTTTATCTAAAATATGCCTATATAAGGCATTTTTTGTGTCACATTTTTGTATCTTGTACTGGTGTTCATACATCCGCTTCTTCAACTGTCTTTCCGTCTTCCCTATATAAGTGCTGTCTTATATACCTGTTTGGGGGCTTTACCTAAAATCTCTTCAGAATCCAAAGCTGCCACCAATTCCCAAAAAAAGTTTATTTTAAAGTTTAAGAATATCAAAAAACTTTTTTTGGACCGTGGATATCCTGAAAAGATGGTTACGGAAGTAACCTATCAAGTACAGTGCCAGTGGGGAGGTAAATATATCCCCATTTTGGGAAATTATTGCATGGAGAAAGGGAAGGAGAAGGCGAATGCCTTTAGTGGAAGAGTATGTGTTTTGACGTATACACCACTTACACATACAATCATTGACATACTTGCCAGGCATTGGGAATTGGTGGCAGCTTTGGATTCTGAAGAGATTTTAGGTAAAGCCCCCAGACACGTATATAAGACAGCACCTAACGTTAAAAACTTATTGGAGAGGGCAGGTAGAAACAGAGGCAAAGTTGAAAGGCTAGGCCACAGAGGTACTACTAAATGTGGCAAGTGTAAACAATGTAGGTACATCAACCAGGATAAAGCTTTTAGGCTGGATGACATTAATGGTACCTACATTACTAGTTTGATGGGTAATTGTGACACCAAGGGTGTTGTATATGTGGCCCTTTGTAAGCGATGTAATGCCCATTATATAGGGAAGACGGAAAGACAGTTGAAGAAGCGGATGTATGAACACCAGTACAAGATACAAAAATGTGACACAAAAAATGCCTTATATAGGCATATTTTAGAGAAAGGTAGTGATCACAGTTTTCACTTCAGTATTATAGACCAGGTCCAACTTACCCCTTTTGGAGGAAATTGGAAAATGGAATTAGCACTTAAAGAAAGTAGATGGCAGATATTAACTGATTCGACCCGTAAACCGGGTTTGAATGACTTCATTAGCATTAAACCTTTTTTAGTATTTTCATGAATTATGACTGCCAACTACATGGTTATATGGATGGAATTTTTAGTATTTTAAGTATTTTTATAGCATCTTGACGCTTTTATAGCTATCTGATGGTTTTCTTATATTGACATTCATTTTATATTTATTTTATTTATTGTATTGTTTGACTAATTGTCTTATGTATAATGTTTTGGAACTTATTTTACTGGCTTATTTTACATTTTTTGTAATATATCATTGTATGATATTTTCAAATATATTTTTTTATATAGTATGGATTCACAGGTTTCTTGCAGATACCAGACACATTTAATATGGTTCATGTGTATGTTAGGGGTTGACATTTTATTATAAATTGCATTTAGTAGTGCAGTACTGACTATCTATTCAGGTTGTATACTAGTTGGTATGACTTTAAATTTTTTGGCGGTTTTTCAGTAGTTATCCCATTATTTAGATGGGTTATTATTCAATTTAGAAGGGTATAAATTGATATGAATTTGTGTAATGCATTGTTCTGAGGAAGACTGTGTACTACAGTTGAAAGCGCTTAACCTGTACTTGTACCTGCATTTTTATACTGTGTGGAATTATTAAATCCGTTTTTGGTATCCTGGTGTACGAGCAGTGTGGTCTATTGTACATCCATCCGGATTGTGTTATCCAGTTGTTGCTACACTTTATATTTTCATTGTGAGACAGTAACAGTATTGCTTTGTTTACCAGATGTCTGAGTGCTTCTGCATTGTTGTGCTTTAAAATGTAAAAATAAAATCCAAATCATTGTAGAAGTAAAGCAGTATGCATACATTAGTGTTGATGGTAAATGGGATGTAATAGCCAGGTAATGGGACATTGGAATGGCTGCAGGGGGACTCTGGTGCCATATTTTGGTTGTCTGTTCTTCAGTTTGTGTTTGAAAGTTGGTATCCCACAATTCCATTGGAGTGGGTGGGGTTACATAATTATGTATGCAAATTAGATGTTAATCAGCGTACAGATTTGTACCTATTTTTTATGGGCCTTGTCCAGATTTTTGATGTTACCAGGTTGAGAGGTATGTGGTGAGTAGATCTTAGAGTTCTCAGAGGGGTGTAAGGTTGAAGGATGTTGGTTAGTGCTGGGCACTTAGTAGGTTGAAAAATTAGTCTGCGGGCTGTAGTAATTTTGAGATAGTCTAGATGGTTGGAGAGTTCAAGCCAATTTAACAAATGAAGGGCAGTACAATGATGGGAGGAGAATTTGACCTTGGTTGCAAATTTAGAAATTTTATTATAACAGCCTTCCAATTTGGAGGAGAGAGAGGCAGATACGTTTGTTAGTAGAGGAGCGCCATACATTAGTGAGGGGAGTAGATATGTAGTGGCGAGAGTTTGTCTGGTGGAAGGAGAGAGAAAATGGATGTTTCTGTATAGCATACCAAGTTTTATATAGGTTTTCTTAATGTTTTGCTGGATGTGAGTGTCGAATTTTAGGTGTTCGTCAATAGTAACCCCAAGTAGTTTAGCAAATGGAAAACCTCTTATAGTAGAGTTGCTTTGGCTAATAATTTGGAACGAGTTTTTATCAAGAGGGGAAGCTTTTGAGGGAGAGAATAATAGTATTTTGGATTTATTGGCATTTAGCGAGAGGTGGTTTCGGAGCATCCAGTTTTCAGTGGTGGAGAAAACAGTTTGGGTCACTGTTTGTAGCTCTGAGAGGTTAGGTTATATATGTACATATGCTCTGTACAAAGTATCATATTTTATTTTGAAGCATACATGATGGCAAACAGAATTGTATCGATATTTGACATCTGTCAATGCATATTTATTAGACCTTAAGGTGATAACTTTATTTTTTAAAGTCTCAAGACACACCCACTGGGAGTTAAAGGTACACACTCAAAAGAGTTATACTGGAAGGAATGAGTTGGAACTACCCATTATGTCCCAGCAGACGTTACCAGTATTCTTGCAGACAAAATCTGTATGCATTTTACTCCAGAGTCCACATATTCTTGAATCATCCCCCACATTCGTTATAAAAATAAATGTACTCAAGGTACTTTCTTAAATAAGAAGTGCTTCCTTGATGATATCCAATAATATCCCTGGCTGTTTAATAAGTAGTACTAAGCACTCTCTAGTAGAGCTTCTCCTTAAACTGTTTAACCTGAGCTTAGCCATAGCTCCTTAAACTGTTTAACCTGAGCTTAGCCATAGTCTTTGTCACTGAGGTATGGTGCATAGCAGTAGCGATGCCATTTTATAATGGTGGCCCTGCCACTAATCATGGGAATGATAGATCCCTTAGCCTGACTAGTTTCATTTGCATAGCTATGGAACGTATTATAACTGACCTGATAGATCATGATATCAAAAATCATATCAGGTTGGACACTTAGCAATTTGGCTTTGTCAGGGGTATACCTATACCTCATGAACTTAGCACAAGAAATCTTGACAAAGCCTGACAAAATGGGGGTACAAAAGCCCAAAAATAGGACACAGTTTAAATATCGCTTTTATAAACTTACAAAGTTGCTAAGAATAACAGTATTTGGCTAGCATGCATTTTCGGAAAGATATTAAGTCTGAAACTCAATTGCTTGTGATTATTTAGTGAGTTCAATCCTTAGATCATCCTAGTGATTTATCAAAAACAGTTTTTATGAGGAACAGACCAAAAGTATGAGGCATAAATCTGGTCATTCTGTGAAAATCTGTCAACTTGAGAGGTATGGGTATATCCTGTGTAATGAATTTGGTTAATGTGTTTGAGAGGGTAACACAGGCTGTTGACAACAGTCATGCTGCCTACATGGCAAATCTTGACCAAAGCAAAGTATTTGACATCATTCCCCATGCTTGCGTAATTAGTAAACCTAACACATTAAAAAAAAGATCCCTTTCTTTTAAGATGTATAGCAAATTGGCTAAAACAGTACCTATTCAGTACCAGTGGCAGGTGCCTTATCTTAGGGTATCAAGGTGACTAATGGTGTCCCACAGTGGACAGTATTGAGACCCCTCCCATTCATTATTTAGTTTTCCAATCTCTGGACCATAAAGCAAGGCTTCTGGGTAATGAAGAATGCAGACAGGTGCAAATGGATGTCATTGCTAAGATCACCCCCACTCCCACCCACCCGCCACGATGTCCAAACTCTTCAACAAGAACTTGTATTCCTAAGTAGCTGGTGTACTAAAAGCAGACTCAATTTAAGTACAAGAAAGTAAAGTATTGTCACATTTGTTAGACCACCCCTCCCCTCACCAACTCTCTTTGAAATGAGAGTGTTGATAGACATTGTGGAATATGGGTTGATAATTACCCCTCCTTTAATCACTATTTCCAAGGAAATATCATCCAGATTTAAAGATGTTATTGCTCCCTTATATTCAACATTGATTAGGCCAGTTATTAATTACAGTGCCCCCTTTGGGATGTACCTCACTAGACATTTCAAATACTTAGAAAGTCACCAGACATTGTTAAACCTTAACCTACCAGGAAAGGCTTGAGACAGTGTTCCCTTTATTCAGTGTATCATAGATTTTTGAGGGGTGACCTTTGCCTTGTCTGCTTTGATGTTATGGTCCTGTGGTCCTATATCTGTTGTATCTCTAAAAATCAAATAGCCTCACTAGTACCAGAACCAGGGATCCAAATCTTCACCTGCAGATAAATGAAATATGATGGAAAGATAGGTTCATCACACAGCACTTCTCCCAACTCTGGAACCGACTCCTTGCAAAATAATCAGCGTGACACTATATCTGCGTTTATATATGACCTGGAGTATTGGATGAGTATTTATAAATTCACCTGGGCTTGAGCAGCCTAGCCCTCCTTGAGAGAAAATCGAGAGAAACTGGTATGCTGTAAGAATGAGTACTGGCAAGTCATTAAATAGTCACAAGATTTAGTTGCCTTGTATTCCCTGTGATTTTATGATATATTCCTTTGGACCTTGTAGTCTCATGATGAGCAGACAATGGACATGGCAAATTTTCCTCATCTCACAGTAACTGAGACTTCACTGCAGTATTCTCTCTGTCCTTGTGCATCTCAAAACGTTAAATGTATTGTACACTTTCAGTGCTTCATCACCTGTGATATACAGAAACATGACACATTGTACCTCCTCAGGCTTCTTAGATATTCCACTTGGACTCTGAAATCAAATTTGATGATTAATACTTGTGACTTTACAGACAAGTTTGCATGAATGGAGGTTCATAGGTTGGTACTAGGGTATCGGCCTTAGGGCCTATACAAGCCCCTGCAAGTACGGCAACTACACGGCTGCAAAAAGACCTTGTAGCGGTAAAAAATGAGAGCCAGCAGACTGTAGCATAAACATTTATTAGCTCAAAGGCATGAAAAGGAGACAAAACAGACCAGTTTTGGCTGTAAAAATACAAAGCCTTCAGTCTGAAGCCTTGAGCTAATAATTGTTTATGCTACAGTCAGCTGGCTCTCATTTTTTACTCCTATACAAGCCTAGCCATAAGAGTTCCTTGGCTATTTCTTTCCACAGCATTTACTTCCCTGGACCCCTGTCTAGCAGGGCGACTGACATGATCCCTGGGATGAATTTCCGATCTCCCACCCAATCGTCAAGGTTCCTTTTGAAGAGGGCTAAAGAGGCGCTCTGCTTGACATGTATGGGCAGTCTATTCCAGAGTCTGGAGAGTCTCTGGGTTAGGAACCTTTCCCTCCAGCATGTTTTGTTCATTGTGATGACAAGGTTAAGTTCCCTGGAGCATGTGGCTCTGAGGGATTGGGATTTCTTTAAGTGTAGCATGTCCAACAGCTATGGGTTTGACATGGCATTGTATGTTGAGCAGAGATCGCCTCTGAGTAGATGATATGTGACAGAGTATAGCTGGAGTTGTTTTAGATGGTCAGCATAGGTCATCTGCTTTAGGCCTGTGATTCTTTTAGTGAGGTATTTCTGTGGCCTTTCCAGTTGTTGCAGATGTCTTGAGAGGTACATACCATACAGGGCATTGTATTCTATAATGGGTCTAGTGAGGGATGAGTACAATGGGACAATAACCTCCTTTTTTCTGGATGAAAAGGTCTTAGTGATGAGGTGTGCCACATAGAAGGATTTCCTGACTGTTGTGGCGATGTGGTCATCGAAGGTGAGACTACTGTCCACCTGTGTCCGTAAGTCTCTTATCACACTTTCTGTGTTTAGTGTACTGCCATCTATGTGGTTATTCACGGCTACGTTTTTTTCCCAAAGGGGACAACTATACATTTTTTGGCATTGAGCTTGAGCCCATGGCTCTGGCACCAAGCATCTGTTTCTGTAAGGCCCTTTTGTAGAATATCCACATAATTTGGGGATTCAATAATGGCTCCCAGTTTGCAGTCATCTGCAAACTTTGTTAGCCAGAGTCCCTTAGTGTTGGCCTGTACTTCAGAGAAATAGATGCCAAACAAGAGCAGTCCAAGGGCTGAACCCTGAGGTACTCCACTTGTCACTTGTCCGGAGCTGGATTTGGAGTCATTGGAGCTGGATTTTCTTATAGCTACATTTCTCAGCTTGACTGAAATAGTCTCCTTCTGACTTGGTGATACATTGCAAGTTTTAGGTTATAAATTGGAAATATTGGCTATAATATGAGGTGTTATAATGTCAGCACTTGTTTAGTTTTCAGACTGTGTTTTACTACATCAAAAGTACACCATTTTAATAACTGATCACCAAAGATGCATCATAAGGAAGCAGTACTTCTTGTTACAGTGGTAAATGTACTCACATAGCACTGATTTTTCTAGTTCAGATTCAGTAATGTTGCTCCTCTGGTTCTGGTCTTCCTTTACACATTTGAAATCTGCGATTTTGCACATTTTGCAAGTTGTCAAATAATTCATCTGATTAACACTGATTTATGTTATTTTCAGCCATCAAATATTATCGCAGAGCCATGCAGCTTGTACCTGATATTGAGTTCAAAATAAACTATTCTCGGACTCCAGATGCAGATGGACTTGGGAAATCCTTGTATGTAAATTATCCATTTTATTCCTTGAACAAGCATAGTAGTTTCCATATGGATATTGCTGCTGTTCATATTTGCTAATGTATGTAAGAGTTTTGTGTACTGTGTAGCTTGAATATTAGTCATAGGAAGGAATGTTAGTTTTTATTGATTTGATTTTGTTTCTTATGTAAGGTCAAACAACTTTATAAAAACATACTGATGTTGCCAGAGTGATGTTGTTTAGAGTGACAACTGATCTACCAAACCCAAACAATCTCAAGTGCATTTTTAAATAGAAAAATTCATTTTCCTCAGACTTATAAAAATGTAATAAATGTGCATGTTTTGCTGGGTGGCAAGCCTTTCTGTACCCCCTGTATTGGGGGCTTCCTCATCCCTTAATTAAATATGCTAACTTAATAATCTCACATTAGTTGATAACGAGTAAAGAGCATTACTTAAAGCCCACCCCCTTGCAGTATTCATGCGCAGCACTATTTCTGACATTCACAGTGGTTGAATGAGTATCACAAAATACATTGGAAATGCATTGTTCGCTGAAGTTGTCAGTCCATATAAAGACATGAACTGTGCTTCAAAAGAAACTGTGTAAAATGTGATGATTCCATTAAAATACATAGTAATTGAAATGCTAAAACCTTTTATATTACTAGGAAAATGGTAACATCTGACTGGAGGAAGGTAGCTTACCAGAATGATTGGTTATCCTTGCCAAGGACCAGGTTTCTGCAGCTGTACGGAAGGGAGTTTCATTGTGGTGTATAGTGTTACATGGTAGTAACAGTGTAATTTAGCACTGCAGTGTTGTCTTTAGTAATTTTAAACCAGGGAATTATGTGCTTAATAATTAAACATTAGGTATTGATTACCATGTAGGAACTAGTGCTGAGGCCATTTTCACATCTTTGGGTAGTGCTTGAATTATTTATTGTAGTTATTATAGTTTTGCTTCAGCCTTTGTTATACAGTGTACATCTAAATGATTTAATTAAGGGTTTTGGCATTGATGTTGGAGCTATGATTGTAGTGGAATAAATAACCTTAAATAGTAGAATAAGTCCATTTTAGAAGATAATGTAGAAACAAACTAGGTTGTTAGCTATATGCATAGACTAGTTTGTGTTTTCATCATGTACATGTAACTTGTGTGTGTATACTCGCAGATCACATACATTTGTCTCCTTGTATTTGTGCAGAGATGTGGGTGTGTTGTTATTACATATAACTGACATGCACTTGTCACCGTCCTACTCATCATCAATCATGCATCACTTCTTTGTGTTGTCAAGAATATACCAAGCTTTCTACCCATGTCATCACTAAAATACATACTTAAATTACAAGAGTAACAATGCCCACTTAAGTCAGCAGTCTTGAAATAAAATGAAAACAACTAAAATTACTAAAACAAAAAATATAAAAAGATAAAACAAAATATTAGCCATTACTGGTGTATAACAAAGTGGTACTACTAGCAAAATGGGCCAGAATATAAATAGCTGTACTAAGATTGTACCGTCTAAAAGCATAGCCAAACTGTAAAAATCAGTCCTAAAATAATGTCTGCTACGTGTCTAAAATAATGCAGTACAAATTTACCTGATATTGAAAAAATATTAAAATGTCATCAGAAGTAGCAAAGAGAAACAACCACAGAAGAATCCAATAAAACTTCACAAAGCACTATTCATTACACAGGTTATACATTTAACTACAACAAGTCGAGAAGAAGGAGAAACACTGGGAAGTATTCAGAAATGCATATCATGTTGTGCAACCTTTTCTTCCTAGTAGGCTTGTACTCTGTGGTATAAAAGAGTAATTTATAGACCATTGTAATGCTAAAGTAGTATGCTTTAGCAGTATAGCTATTTTGATGGATAATATGGTATGCAAATTAGCTGTATGCTCTGACCTAGTGCCATACACTATGGTCAGAATGCAGAGTGCTAAAAGACAAGCTCTGATAGATTTCAAAGAAGAACAGTGAGGACTGAACATGGTAGCCTTACGGTGAACACCCATTACTGTCTACTGCTGCAGCAGGTAACTACTGGAAGGCTTTGTGTGTGTGTATACATAGATATTTAATGTTCTGTAGTCCTATCTCGCCTTCATTCTGGGTTCGGAGCCGATCCTTGGCTCCGACTCGGCCTTTTTACAAGCTCAAGTCTTCTAGTTGGCTCGTGGCTAGGTAGGTATCCCATGGTGCACCAATATAATCCCCAGATCTCGTTTGCCACGTCAACTAGTTTGGATGTGCTGCTTCTTGGCCGTGGCTAAGTCTAACACATTTTGGTAATTTTTTGACTAAATTCTGCCGTTTTTCATATTTAGATAGTTTCATATAGCTGTTATTAGAGTCATTTTGTAGTTATCATAGTTTAGCAGTTACTAGAGTTCTTTCTGTGTTAAGTATTTCTGAGAACAATTAGCCGTTGGCCTTATCATTCTCTTTGGTTTCCTGTGTGCCAGTCAGTTTTTTCACTGGGGTTGTGTTATATATTTAAATATCCCTAGTTTCAGATATTGTTGATATTAGTGGTTGTAGGCGCCTTTGCGCTTAGTTTAGACTGTGTGTGCATTAGTTCATATTAGATAAAGTTTCTCAGTAAACTTAGATTTAAATAAATAGATTAATATAAGTAGTTTTGCTTGCGGGGTGCCGTTTATTGGATTTGTAGTTAGAATGGGGTTTTTGACCTTCGTTCTCTTGTTTTGCATTATTAGAGATTGTATTTCTTCTTTGGTGTGTGTGCGATTCTTTCCTTTCTAGGTCCGTTTTAGTTAGAGGACTTAGATTTTCTCCCTTCTTTCTCTACCAGGGCTAGGCCCGTTTAAGTTAGAGGACCTAGTCCTCGTGGTTGTGTCTTTGTTGGTATGTTAAGGCTAGGCCCATTTAAGTTAGAGGACTTAGTCCTCCCACTTTCCCTTTCTTCTCTCTGTTTCTGATTGGCAGTCTTCTGTGAGATGTCTAAGGAGGTCAAGGATCATAAGCCATCTGGCTTTAAAAAGTGTGTGAAATGCTCACAGAAGCTGTCTATAACGGTTGGCCACACTAACTGTGTATACTGTCTTGAGGCCATCCACTTACAGGAAACATTCCTATTTTGTCACTCATTTAGTGCCAGAGTATTGCAGGAGAGAAAAAAAATAAACTCATATTAAAAGGTCTCCTTAAGCCCTCTTTTGAGGAAGATCTGGCTAGGTCTTCCTCCTCTGCTAAGTCTCATGGATCTAAAAAGGAGAAATCTAAATCTTCTATGAGGCCCTCCCCAGTGCCGGCTGGTGCATCGGAGCCACCTCTCAAAATTTCCAAATCTGACAAACCTGCTGCCTCCTTGGCTCCACTGAGTTCGGAGCCGATCGAGGGTTCTATTACTACTGTTGCTGCAGTGTCAGCACCAGGTAGTTTGCAGCTGACCACTGATAGTAGACATCGGAGCCAGTCTACGGATTCTTTACCGGTCTCCCCTACATTAAGGTCACTCATATTACAGAGATCCTGTTCTCCCACACTGTCTTCCAGATATTCCAGGAGCTTATCAGAAGAAGATGTGGGGAGAGTAGTGCTGAGACTCCTGAAGTCATCTGCCTTACCTAAAATGTTGTTGGCTCTGACCCAGTCGGTTCCAGGGCTACTTGAGTCCGTTACCCCTTCTGTGATTCCTCCTCCGAGCCATGCTGGTCTTTCGGAACCAGAGTGTTCGGTACTGCTGGTGGAACCCTTGGTTCCAGTTCCCCCTGAGGTTGTTTCGGAGCAGAGTTCTGCTGTGACACACTCGGTGCCATCCATGGTGTCTAGGAGCTGAAGCTCCCCAGTCAGTTTTGACAGGAACACCTGGAATTGAGCCTCTTCAGTTCCAAGTCTTCCTCTCTGCGCATCGGCTAGGGTGAACTTGGACCCTACATCTATCTCGGAGCAGATGGCTCTGGAACCAATAGCATCCTCGGTCTCCTTGGAGCCGGGGAGGTCTTCGAAGCCAGACAGGTCGGCATTCGAGATGAGGACTGCTGTCCTGATCAACCGCTCCTACCAGGGGTACTGACACTCTTCGCCCTAGGTCACCTACTTCTGTCTCAGCACCTACTCCCTCTCTGGACAGCAGAGACCCGCAGCCTCAAGAGCCGTCGGCTGGTGGCCCCCATTCTTCCGAGACCGCCCTAGAATATCCTTCTGAGGAGCCCCCATGGAAGAGAACATGCAAGAGGAAGCATGTAGACTCCCAGGATGAGTCTCTTACCTCGGACACTGACCTCGAGGAGTCAGAAGGGTCCCCCAAGTCATCCTCTGATGATGTCTCCTTTGTAGACATCCTGGAGATTCTTAAGCAGAGGTACGGCTGGCCCACTGTCACCCCTTCTGATGAGGAGTCGGTGTACCTGAAGGCTTTCGGGTCTCAACCTTCAGCTTCTTGGGTGTCTCCACCTTTTGACGAACTGTTAGAGCTCGTTAGTCAGAAGGTGTGGAATACTCCTGATGCCGTGGAGCCAGTCCCCAGGAGACCAAATAAATTTCTATCAGCTCCCAAGGAGAAGGAATTTTTGTCAAAGGGTGTTCCCATAAATGCCATTATGGTGGCGGCAGCCACTAAGAAGGAGCTAGTGGAGACTTCTGTCCATCCAACGAATAAAGAATCTTGAATGATGGACAGATACGGGAAGCATATCTTTTCATCAACGGCATTTACTCTTAGATCACTGAACCACCTTACACACTTCACGAGGCTTCAGAGAGATCTCCTTAATGAGTTAGGAGAGGCTCTAAAAGGTACATCCACTGAGGGAGTCTCTGAGAAGGTGTCTGCCCAGTTGTCCACCTTGAACTCTATTGTCAACTTGTCTTTGAGGCTTATCTCTTATGCAGCTGATGGAGCGAGCAGAGCAGCGGGTTCAGGAATTTCCCTAAGGCGTCATTCCTGGATGCGCTTGTGTAATTTTGCGGAACCTTTTAAGTCTGCCTTTACCAATGCCCCCTTCAATGGTTCTTCATTGTTTGGACCTAAGGTAAAGGACACACTCACCTGGTGCAAGCAAGAAGGTAAAACACTCTTTGCCGTGAGAGTTCGTTTTATCGTCCCCTCTAGACCATACCCTAAGGGTCAGAGAGGTGGTAAAATGTGATTCAAGAAGTCACAAAGGTTTTTCCATGATGCACAGGGTGACTCCTCCTTCAGAGGCAGAGGAGAAGGAGGAAATGGTAGACATTGTCCTAGAGGCAGGGGCGGACCGCAAAACCAGGGAGGCTGTGATTCGTTTTGGGGCCGGCCCTACCAGCATTCCTGATGTGCGGCCTGACTATGCTTCTCTGGAACCGTTCTGGGGTCGCATTTCTTTGTATCTGAAAGCCTGGCTAAGTATCACTCAAGACAGATGGGTACAAAGAATTATCACCAGAGGTTATTCCATACCCTTTTCTGTGCCACCTCATGTTCTCAAGAGGATCCCGAATGTTCCACCCAATCACAGGGATCAAGCAACTGTGGAGGTCAACAAGTTGCTGGCAAAAAGAGTAATCTAGACCGTCCCCGCAGACCATATAGGATTCGGAACTTACTCCAGATTCTTTTTAGTGCCAAAATGTACAGGGGACTGGAGGCCCATCTTGGACCTCAGCAAATTAAATAAATCCATAATAAAGGACAAGTTCCGGATGGTGACACTGCAGTCTATACTCCCGTTACTAGGGAAAGACACTTGGATGTGCTCAGTAGACCTCCAAGACACTTACTACCACATAAAAATGGACAGGGCATTGAGGAGTCATCTACGTTTAAGACTGGGAGCCAGTCACTACCAGTTTCGTGCTCTGCCCTTTGGTCTCACCACAGCCCCCAGGGTGTTCACAAAGTCTATGGCAGTAGTGAGACGTTGAGGATTCCAGGTGTTTCCGTATCTGGACGACTGGCTCCTGACCGCCCCCCCACAAGGCATCTACTTCTTCAGACCAGGGATGCTACTATTCAACTTTGTGCCCAGTTGGGGATTACTATCAATTGGGAAAAATCTGCCTTATTGCCCTCTCATAGACACAGTAACCATGTTGGCTCGTCTTCCAGGAGAAAGGACACAGAATCTGGTTCTTCAAATTCACCATCTTCTCCCCCTCTGAAAAGTCCAGGCCAAGACTGTTCTGAAGCTTCTAGGGACCATGGCTTCTACCATACTACTAGTGTCGCTAGCCAGACTACACATGCGGATTCTTCAGTGGCTTCTGTCATCCCAGTGGTCCTTTCAACAACTACCCTTAACTCATCACATTCTGCTGACAGACTCTTGCAATAAGGACCTCATTTGGTGGATTCAATCCAATCAGTTAACCACGGGCACTCCATTTGTTCCTCCCCAATCGGTTGCCACTGTGACCACAGATGCCTCACAGATAGGGTGGGGAGGGCATTATATAGGCAGGACTGTCCAAGGCACATAGCAAGATCACAAGGCACACTTGCATGTCAATGTTCTAGAGATGAGGCCGGTGCTTCTGGCGTTGGAAGCACTTCACGACCTTCTTCCTCTTGGGAAGATTGCAATACAATCGGACAACTTGTCGGTAGTATGGTATATCAACAAACAAGGTGAAACCAGATCATACCCACTCTGTCAAGAGGCCATTTGAGTTTGGAAATGGGCGATATCTTCCCAGCACTTTCTGGTGGCGACGCATATCCTGGGGACAACCAATGTGACAGCCGACAAACTCAGCCGAGCAATTTTGATGCCTCACGAGTGGTCTCTGAAGCAGGAAATAGCAGAGCAGATTTTCTGCAGATGGGGACAGCCTTGCTGCGATCTCTTTGCCAGTCCAATCAATGCCAAATGCTGCAGGTATTTCTCCCTCATCCCCCCTCCGGGGGAGTCACCGAGAGACGCACTTGTTCACGATTGGCCTCTGGGTCTCCTTTAGGCTTTCCCTCCCTTTCCTCTCATATCCAAGGTGATTCAGAAAGCGAAACAGCTGTGAAGCAAACTGATCCACATTACTCCTTACTGGCCTCGACAGGTTTGGTTCCCCTTTCTCGGGCCTCACCTCCTAGACGATCCATGGATTCTGGACCCAGTGCCAGATCTCTTGATGCACATGTCAGGTTCGCTTCACCCCACCTTACACACCCTCAATTTAATGCTTGGCTGCTCCAGTTCCATCCCTAGTCTGGCTTCATGACTTCTCACCCTCTGTGACTCATATTCTTACGTCCTGTCATAAACCCTCCACTAGGAAATTATATTCCAGTAAATGAAGGAGGTTCTCTATCTGGGCTGAGAAAAAGAATGTTGACCTTTATACTGCTTCCATTCCGGTGGTTTTGTAATTTTGTCTGAACTTTTCCACCAGGGATCTGCGGCTGCCACAATCAGGGTTCAGTTGGCAGCGATTTCTAATTTTCATCTAGGCCTACAAGATTCTAATCTGATGTCACATAGGTTGTGCAAGACCTTCTTGAATGGTACCACTTTGTTACTACTCCCCTTTCAGGAACCGGTTGCTTCATGGGACTTGAATTTTGTGTGATCTAAATTAACGTCTCCATCTTTTGAGCCTTCTCATTCGTCGCCTTTAAAATTTCTGTCTTGGAAAACTTTGTTTCTGGTGGCAATCACATCTGCTAGACGAATGTCAGAGTTACAAGCATTGCCTGTCAAAACCCCCTTATCTGGTATTTCACAAAGACAGAGTATCTCTTCGTTCTAATCCATCCTTCATCCCCAAGGTCTGTTCGCTTAACACTTTGAGCCAATCCATAGAATTTCTGGTGTTCTTTCCTAATCATTCCAATGCAGCAGAATACAGGATGTCCTTCAAGGATGCATCTGCAGTCCTTACAAATGGGTTGTCCTGTCGTCAGGCAGCCCTTCGGTCAGCCGGATTCCAAAGTCTGGGTCTGGCCTCGGCTGGTGTCGCACTTCACCCGACGTCATAGCTGCAGTTATTCGGGTATAAAGGCATCAGCCGACGCCATTTTCCCCAGTCTTTCTTGCCGCGTGGTGCACGAAGCAGAAGCTGTTCGCAAGTGCCGGTCGGTCAGAACCAGAGATTACTACTACCGAATTCTTCTACTACTACCGAAGACTTCTAAAAAGCTAAGTACCCCGTTGGGGACTCTTTCTTGCCTCAGCCGATGTCAGAAAAAGTGAATAACTGTTTAACTTGTGGGAAACAAATACCTCATAAAGATTTCCACTCTTACTGCTTACCTTGTTTAGGCCCAGACCACGACGTAGCAGCTTGTCTAGCCTGTGCTTCTTTTAACCGACGGACGCTTAGACGCCGGTCGGAATTTGCTGAGGAGTTTTCCGGCTCAGATTTTGCTTACATTATGCCGTCGGATCCTCCGACTACGCAAATATCAAAAAAGCGCAAGGAAAAGGACCGACACTCGCGGTCTGCGGTTTCGGCCGAAACCGCGGTTAGGCCAACAGCGAGTGTCTCGGTTTCGGCTGAAACCGAGCAAGCGGTTCTTCCTTCAGCCGAAAACTTACCTCCTACCGAGGCCTCTTCCAACCTCGTGGAATCGGTTTCTGATTTACCTTCTGCTCAGGCAGTTTCTCAGGAATTATCTGACACAATCCCCTTGGATATCTCCACCCCTGCACGTGGAGCTGCTAGGCCACCTGCAGCCATGTCCATTAAGGCTTTTGCCAGGGCTAAAGCAGCTAAAACTACTAAATCTGTGCCTGCTAAGACCCCCCTCTCACAGGCCTAGCTCTAGTTCACAAATGCTTAGTCTAGCAGAGGATCTCATTTCTTTAATCCGGGGATCCCAATCTCACACAGACAGGGCCTCTCACCCACCTCCAGAGAAGAGGCCTAGAGCAGAGCCCCCTGAACCAGTTTCTACAGATGATTCCTCTGATGATTCAGATAATACTAACCCTCCAGAGGCTTCTTTCTCCTTATGAAGACTCTGATACTGAAGAGTCCATCCCTTCTGCCTCTCTGCCTGAGGAATTTTCCTTTGGGGAAACCTTGCATGCTATGAGGGAACAATTTCAGTGGCAGGGCCAGGATTTCTCAGACTCTAGAAAGAGGCTTAGAACCTTTCTGCATTTACCACAACATAGGCCTTTAGCCATTCCTCCAGTTCTCTCTGTTGTAGATGATGCATTTAATGATGCTTGTACTGCACCTGATTCACTTCCACGGCCCCTGCTAAGCCCGATAGGTACTACAGGGTTCGGATACTCATCATCATTTGTATAAAGCTCCTTTTGCAGATCCGAGACTATCTCCCAGGGTCCTAAGGCTGTAGCAGCTACCTCTGCCAAAACCCCTCCCTCTGAAAGGGAATCCAGGTCCTTAGAGATGGGGTAAAAGTTTACACTTCTGCAACTCTTTCAGCTAGAGCATTGAACTGTCAATTCCACATGATCCAGTATCAAGAATTTATGCTAGACCAGTTAACCAAAAAGTTGTCCTCAGATGAACCATTAGACAAAAAAAAACTGTTCAGGAAATGGTACACAACATTCAGCAGGTCAGTAACCATTCCTTAAAATGCGGCTATGATGCACTGGAAGCCTCCTTCAGATCAGCCATGACTGGCACAGTTATCAGAAGGCATGCATGGTTAAAAGAGCAGGCCTTACCAGACCATGTGAAATCCAAATTACTAGATGCTCCCATGGATAAAATCAATTTGTTTGGCTCTCCTGCACAACAGGTGCTCAAGAAGATGGAAGAGAAGGCAAAATCTGTCCATACAGTGAAAGATTTCTTACAGGTCCAACCTCCAAGGTTTAGCAGGAATTGGCCCTCCAAGAATTGGTCCTTTCCCGACTCCTCCAGAGCCCAGAGAGGCAGGAATAGGCGTTCAAGAGGCAAGTCAATCCAGAGGTGCCTACAGGGACGCCAGTGGCAGGGTAACAACCAGCGAGGTGCAGCCACGGACACAGCCACCACCACTACTACAGGACAATCACAGTGACTTGGTTCTAGCACCGCCTACCAGGGAACAACTAAAAGCACCCTTGGGCGGGAAGCTAGCTTTATTTTCAGTAAACTGGCATTACATCACAAGAGACAAGTGGATTTTGCAGACAATAGACCAAGGTTACAGGTTTCACTTCCATACTCTACCAGGAAGAGAGGAATGCCAAACCTACCTCCAAATCAAAAGGCAGAAGCTCTAAAACAAATATCTCAATTATTAAAAATGAGAGCTGTGGAAAAGGTACCATCTATGGAGCAAGGACAGGGATTTTACTCCAGACTCTTCCTGGTACCAAGAAAAGAAAGCAAATGGAGACCTATTCTCGACCTGTCCGCTTTAAACACATTCCTCATTGTTCCAAAATTCAAAATGCTGACCCTACAGCAGCTTCTTCCCATGCTGGGCAAGGAGTCTTGGCTGGTAACTCTAGATCTCAAGGAGGCATACATGCACGTCCCCATACGACCAAATTGCAGAAGATACCTCAGATTTCTTGCAGGATCAGAGCATTATCAATTCTCAGCATTGCCCTTTGGCTTATCTACTGCGCCCAGAGTGTTCACGAAATGCCTGGCATCAGTAATTGCTCATTGCAGGCTCCAGGGAATCCAAATCTACCCTTACCTGGACGACTGCCTGATACCAGCGGACAACAAAATCAAGTTAGCAGAAGACTTGAAAAGGGTCATTTACCTACTACAAGCCCTGGGATACACAGTCAATATAAACAAGTCAAGGCTGATACCATCCCAAAGGATAACCTTCTTGGGTGCAGAGCTGGACACATCGAAGCAAATGGCATTCCTAACAGTAGAAAAACAGGAGCAACTGCCTCTATACTTCTTGGCATTAACAAAGCAGAACCATCTAACAGCAAGAAAAGTCCTGCAAGCCTTGGGTTTCATGGCATCCTGCATAATATTGGTTCCACATGCCAGACTGCATATGAGAAAGTTACAGTGGTACCTAAGGAATTTATGGTCTCAGCACAAGCACAGCCTAGAAACCCAAATTCCAATAATTCCATGCCTGAAGCAAGAATTCCAATGGTGGCCTCAGGCCTGTCAATCAAACAAAGGATTGCCCTTCCACAACACTCAACCAAGCCAAGCCATTACCACGGACGCCTCAGACCTCGGTTGGGGGGCCCACATGCTAGACAAGTGCATACAAGGCTTATGGACTCAAGACCAGCTGCACCTACACATAAATCAAAAGGAAATGCTGGCAGTAAAACTGGCAATCCAGACATTCAGACCATTTCTTCAACCAGGTCAACTGTTGATAAGGACAGACAACACCACAGTTATGTGGTACATCAACAAACAGGGAGGCACACATTCGTACCCTCCATGCCGGATGGCAATGGATCTCTGGAATGTGGCCCTGAGTTACAACGTTCAGTTACAAGCAATTTTTGTACCTGGAAAAGAAAACATTCTAGCAGACATACTAAGCAGGACTACCACGGATGCCCACGAATGGATGCTGCATCTGGACATCTTCAAAACCATTACAAGAAAATGGGGACTCCCTCAAATAGACTTATTTGCATCCCCACGCAATCACCAACTAAAGAAATTCTGCACAAGGACGTACCACCCACTTGCTTGGAAGGTGGACTCCCTATCTTTCAGTTGGAAAAACCTGACAGCATATGCATTCCCACCACTTCCTTTGATGCACAAGGTGCTATTGAAGATCAAGGAGGACCGTCCAAGGATTATCCTGATAGCTCCAGACTGGCCAAGACAACATTGGTACCCATTACTGAGGAGCATGTCTCGGGAACAAATATGGCACCTACCCCTTGTTCCCTTGCTGTTAACACAGAACAACTACAACACCCTGCATCCAAACCTGAAAACACTGCAGCTAACTGCCTGGAACATTGCATAAGAACAAATAACCCAGATTTATCCCAAAGGGTAAAAGACATTATCTTGGAGGCTCGCAGACCCTCAACAAGAAAGAATTATTCAGCAAAATGGAAAAGATATTCATTTGGAGTACTGCAAAAGGAGAAAATGTGTCACTGGTAAACATAGCCAACATCCTGGAATACTTGGCAGAGCTCTTCCACAAAGGCCTGTCCTATTCTTCCATCAAGATTCATGCATCAGCTATTTCAGCAGAATACGACTTGGATCCTCCAGTCTTCTCACATCCTCTGCTCAGGCAGTTTCTGAGAGGAATTAAAAATGTAAAACCGCCTAGGAAGCCACCATTGCCAGCATGGGACTTGAACTTTGTGCTAGAAAAATTGACACTTCCTCCTTTCGAACCAGCAGCAACAGCAGAATTACAATACTTATCATGGAAAACTGCTTTCCTGTTGGCAATCACTTCAGCAAGAAGGGTATCTGAGCTACAGGCACTAATGGCAGTACAGCCCTTCCTGATCTTCCACCAAGATAGAGTATCCATGAGAACTAATCCTACTTTTATGCCTAAGGTGGTCTCCAGAGTATCTTTGAATCAGGCTATCCACCTACCTACATTCTTCCCCAACCCTCAGAACAGGGAGAAAGGCTGTTGCATACCTTGGATGTGCATAGACAATTACGCTACTACCTGGACAGGACCAAGGGCAATAGGAAAACTGACCAGCTACTGGTAGCATATGCAACAGGAATGGAAGGAAAAGCAATTTCAAAACAGACAATCTCTAAGTGGATAGGAAATTGCATTAGATTTTGTTACTCCTACCATGGAAAGAAAACTCCAGAAAACATCAGGCCTCACTCTACAAGGGCTACAGCCACTACCACAGCTTTTCTACGAGGAGTGGCTACCAAAGACATTTTAGAGGCTGCTACTTGGAGCTCCGTGCATACATTTGCCAAGCATTATAATTTACCTTTATACTCCAGATTCCGAGCAGGTTTTGCCACTGCCGTTTTGCAAGGGATCTTAACTACACCATAATTTTATTTCTCCTCCTCTCCCAGTTTTGCTATGGTATTCTACCCATTTGTAAGGACTGCAGATGCATCCTTGAAGGACATAGTACAGTTTTGTACCTACCATAAATGTAGATGTCCGATAGGAATGCATCTGCAGTCAGGATTACCCACCCTCCTTCCCCTCTGTGGTACTCCTAGGGTATTTGCCCATCTTGTAGCTAGCTGGGGGAATCTATTATGGTGTATTTGTTTGTATATATGTACATACATGCCTATTTTTTGTTTGCTCTCTACTATTTGGAATCATTTACATTTATCCAAATTTAGCCTTCCTAGAGGGCACCTGGCATCTGGGGCAAGAAACACTGAGGAAAATGGCGTCGGCTGATGTCTTTATACCCGAATAACTGCAGCTATGACGTCGGGTGAAGTGCGACACCAGCCGAGGCCAGACCCAGACTTTGGAATCCGGCCGACCGAAGGGCTGCCTGACGACAGGACAACCCATTTGTAAGGACTGCAGATGCATTCTTATCGGACATCTACATTTATGGTAGGTACAAAACTGTACTTTTCATCAGTTGTATGTTCATAGACAATTACATTTTTGTTTGCACCGGGCTAAGGCATTCAGGAAGTCAGACCAATTATTTTTCTTTGTCCGACTCCAGATTGTCTACCAGTTTTCAAAGTGACCATCTCTAATTGGATCTCTAGCTGTATAACTTGCATTTACATTTCTGATGGTAAGCCTTTACCTTTCAAAATTAAGGCTCATTCTACAAGATCTCAGTCTACCTCTGCAGCCTTTCAAGCCAGGGTCCCGCTTGATAATATCTGTGCAGCAGCAACTTGGGATACCCCTCACATATTTATTACTCATTACAAATTGGATTTAACCTCCAGGGGTAGAGCATCCTTTGGTTCCACGGTACTCAGCAGTATTTTTCCTTGAGCCACCCAAGAATAAGGTGCTAGGGATGTTGTCCCATATGTAAGAATGAAGGTGAGATAGGACTACAGAACATGAAGTTATGTACTCATCATAACGTTCCGTGTTTGTAGTCCATCTCGCCCTTCATTCTTACGAACCCACCCACCTACCCCCATCCTGGAAGTATCTGGTGACAGAAAAATATTGATGCTATCATTTACTGGAGCCTTTTTATTATTGGGTTCTTTCTATATGGTTATTATTATTTCTCTTAGTTAGCAGCAAACAAGATCTGGGGATTGTACTGGTGCACCATGGGATACCTAGCTAGACACGAGCCAACTAGAAGACTTTGAGCTTGTAAAAAGGCCGGGTTGGAGCCGAGGATTGGCTCCGAACCCATGTGTAAGAATGAAGGGCGAGATGGACCACAAATATGGAACGTTACGGTGAGTAGATAACTTCTTTTTTATCATCATATTCATATATAGTTATATTTCTATACATAGAATTACACACACACACACACACACACACACACACACACACACACGCACACACAAGTATTCTGACAAATGCACAGTCACCCAATCTATAACAAATATACCTGTTATGATTATACATGTATGTGTATTTGTCAGAATGTGTGTGTGTGTGTGTATGTGTGCGCACACACACACAGTCACATGTGCCTGTAAGTGCCCTGTATAACAGCATTGCATAGTTGGTAAGTGGAGTACTAGCTTCAATGTTCTTCAGATTGATTACTGCTGCAGTTGACATAGCTGTATGGGTTATATTCTGCCAAGGATATAACAGCTGGCCAGCTTCCAAAGCTTCAGGGCACCTTTCAAGCACCCAAACTGTCAAGCAGCACAAGCTGAGCTGACTACAAGACATGTTTGGGAGCAAAGCCCTTCAGAGCTTTACTGCTACGTAAGAGTACACTCCCCAGAGGCTTTGACTGATGGTCTGTGTGTGCTTTCCTTAGGAGAGTTCCTGTTGGGGAAAAAATTCCTTTACTGATTTTTTTTTCAACTTTCCTTCTCAGGAAAGTTATTTTAAACCTAGGAGTATTATGTTTTAACAGATTTTCTAGAGATTGTAACATACTTTTAAACAGAGCACTAATTTCTGTCAGTTTAAAACTATTGTTATCTAACTAATATATTTTCTGTTAATAAATTGTGTTTATTTTAACATTGCGGGGCTGCCATATTGTTTGAAAGTGATTTTTACTGTTTTTTTCTGTCAAAAAAAAAAGTAACTTTTGTGGACTGGTACTTTAACTGGTATTGTTGCTTGTTTTCCCCAGGATAAAAACACCATATTCAGCTTGACCATGGAATATTTTGTCACTCCCACGGTCTGTCCTTCCAGCCACAAAGGAAAAGGTTAAGTTAACAGCCTTTGCCACCACAGTAGGCAAACAATTTGCCTCAGCTGCAGGTGGGTGACTGCTGTAGCCATTTGTTGTACCTCAGACCACTCATCTTTTACCCTGGATCCCTGTGATGTAGAACTCACAGCTACTATGGACTGAGGGTTAGCTACGTCCTCTGCAATTGATGGGATCTCATCTGCAGGCAAGGGAGGGACACTCTTGTTAGCCCTGGGAAAGGGAACTGGGAAGTTTTCCCGGGTCAGAATGCTGTGCCTATCCCTGGGAAGCTGATGCTGCCATTAATAACATGGTTGGCTCTATTTTTCCTGTCAAAAAGAAGCATAAAACCAAGCATATATCTACTCCTCCTCAATTTTCTTTGGCTAGGAGTAGTTTACTGGGTCTGGCTCAGGGTTTAATTCTGGCTGTTGATCCTTCTTGTAAGTAGTTTCTGGTAAAAGAAAGAGAAATTCCTCTTTTCCTGAAGGGATTCAAGATTCTGAATTGGAACACACAGATACAGGGACTAATACAGTTTCCCCCCTTAGATTTCTGATTCTCCCTGTGGGGGGTATCTTATGTTTTTGTCTTTTCAAACTGTTGGTATAATGTGCCAGTATTTTCAGTGGGAGAACACTGATGTTTATCAGTCCCTTAAAAAATACTGAGTTGTTACAGAAGGATTTTCCATAACCTACAGCCTTTCCTCTTGTTATGTCTTCTTACAGACTGCATGTGTTACTGTCTTGCAGTTTTCCTGATAGTCAGCCAGCTATGCTTAAATAGACAAATACATTAAAGTTCCTTAGCCTTTTACAATTTTACACACAGTTTCCAAATCTGACCTAGCAGCTATAGCTTTAGTTGATTACAGTGCTGATAAACAGTTAAGTCCAGTCCTCTTTCTGATAAGGATTGGAAAATTATTGATAGGTATGTGGAAAAAAGTGTATACTTGTGCAACTTTGATTTTCAGAATTTTGAATCATCATTCTCGGTTTTTCTGACAAATTGTTAAAGAATGAGGATTGTTTTTATCTGCAGTCTCTTCTTCTGATGAAAAATCTGCTTTAAATAACTTAAATAACTTAGTTTATTTTACTGCACTGGTCACAACTCATTTTTACAGTGTGTTGTGTACGACTCAGATGATTCTTCCAGGGCTATGGCCTCTGACACTGTTTTAAGGAGATTTGTATGGCTGCATGATGACAAAAATACAATTTTAAATTCTGTCTTGAATAGACATTGTGTTTAGCCCCTCAGCTGCAGAGGTGATAAGAAAGTGTGATGAAAGGGGCAAGCTGATCCAGGGAATTTCTAAGATTTTCAGACTTCCTCTTCCAAGGGATTCTCAATTTCCTCATCCAGTTTTGGCAAAAAAAAAAAACAGAATAAATAGCCTCAACAAAATACATCGTTTAAGAAGAAATGGCAAGGGTTCCAAAAAAGAAGCCTCAGACTTCCTAAATTCAAGAACAATCCAACAAATCTGAGTGACTGATCAAGGGACCTGTGAACCCTTCCCACCCTCGCTTCTTTTTATCTTCCACAATGGTTTCTCTTTGGCAACAGATAGATTCAGACAAATGGGTTTTGAAAATCATTTGTCAAAGTTTCAGATGGCAGTAGGAGGAAATTCCTCCTTTCCAGGGGGTCATTTCTCCAGGTCAGACTCTGTTTTTTTTTCAGTTCTTCATCACATGCTGTCCCAAGGAGTAATAGAACCAGTTCCTCCTTCCCAGGTGGAGAAGTGTTTTTATTCATGGATGTTCCAAGTGCCAGAGAATTAAAATTCTTGGAGATGAGTTTTGGATCTTTCTTTCTAAAATCTGTTTGTGATGCTGTCCATATTCAAAATAAAGTCACTTTGCAACCTGTTACCTCTTCTTCCTCTTTCAGGTTTTCTTCCAACGCTACGTTTAAAAGATCATCATATCCCTATTCATCCTGGCTTCAGACATTTCGTATGGTTTTGTGTGTCTGGATTACCTTATCATTTCTCTGCCTTTCCCTTTAGACTATCCACTGCACCAAGAATGCTCACAAAGTGTCTAGCTCAAGTTATAGCTCATTAGAGGCTACAGGGTATTCACAGTTTTCCATTTTTAGATGACTGGCTTGTCTTTGCAGGGTATTTTGCAAAAGTCGCAGGAAACACTCTCTGTCTCTTTCTCCTGTGAGATATCTTTTAAACAAGCTGGGATTCCAAGAGAACATTCAAAAGTCTATCTTGACTCCCTCATACATTATTGTGTTTCTGGTATGTCAACTAGACACTTCAGTTCAAAAAGCTTTTCTTCCACAGGAAGAAAAAAACGTAGATTTGTATTTTTATGTATTTCTAAGCTTTTCCCACTCAGACTTCGGTTACTGTGAAGGAATACCTCAGGATTATAGGTCTCATGGCGTCTGTGATTCTCATGATAACCCTGGCAAGACTTCACATGAGATAGGTGTAGTGGTATCTGAAATCACTTTGTTCTCAGCATCACCACCCCTTATATTTTCAGATCCCAGTGCTGTGGTTTGTCAGAAGAGAAATCTTTTGGTGGAGACAACATATATAAATGCAGGTCTCGCCTTCTCATTCCCTGATTCAAAACAGTCACCACAAATGCTTCGGACCTTGCTTGGAAAGCAGTTTTAGGATGGATAAAAGCGCAGGGAGTGTGGGACACTTAAGACAGATGTAAGCACATAAGTATCAAGAGGTGCTTGCCATGATCAAGGCACTCAATTCTCTGAACCATCTTTGGTCCCCGGGACTTCTTCAAGTGGTAACAGACAATACCACAGTCTTGTGGCACCTCAACAAGCAAGGGGGAACCAGGTCGTATCCCATTTGTAGACCAGCCATGGTAGTTTGTGATATAGCTTCACAAGCACATTCTCAGTCTGCAGGCATCCTTCGTTCCATCAGAGCCAAAATGTGTGGCAGACAAGCTAAGCAGGACCAGGGCAAACCCTCATGAATGGAAATTAGTTGAGGGAGTCTACCAAGATTTGATCCATTTATGAGGAATTCCTCAAGTAGGCCTTTTTGCCTCCTTTCTGAACAATCAACTGGCAAAATTCTGTTCCAGGATTCCATGCAGGAAGGCGTGGAAGACGTATGTGTTTTCTTTAGTTTGGACAAGGATGTTCTTGTATGCCTTTTCACTAATATCCAGGGTATTTCTGAAGATTTAGAAGGAATCCTCCCAGGATCATTCATTATGGTGACCCCTTCTGCCACAGGCAACAGTGGTTCTCTCTTCTTTTGGAAATGACCAGGGGCAAAAATCAAAAGCTTCCTCACAGACTGGATCTACTCACACAAGACTATGGCTGTTTGATACACCCAGTCATCGATCATGTTAATTTAACTGCCTAGATTATAGGGTCTTAATTAGGTTCATAGGTGTGTACTAGGCTAATGACCCTGGAGCCTTTACAAGCCTAGCCCATAGGATTACCCTGACATCATGCCACCTGACCTTAGTTTCCAGTGCCTCTGTCGAGTAGAGCCACTGGAGTGATCCCTGCAGTAAATTTTCTATTTCCCATCCACTCATCAAGATTTCTCTTGAGAGGGCCAGTGAGGTGCTCTGTTTTACATGTATGGGAAGTATAGGTTATTACGCACCTGTTTTCTGAGGATTTGCAGTAGGTATTAATAGAGCCAAGAAAGCCTGCTACTTGAAAATCAAATATTAGTAAATGGAAAGGGTTTTCTTTTTGGTGCCAAATCTAACTATCACCCACTGGATTTACAGTATTTGTGAGAGTTACTATAGTATGGTCTTTGTTTCTCTATCAAGGTTCATTTGTCATCCATTTCAAGCAAAGTTGCCCATGGATCCTCCTCTTTCAATGCAATCTAATGTGAGATGTTCTTGAAAGGGGATTTGCATAAGAGGTCTCATAGAAAACCAGTGGCCTCTCCTTTGATCTTTAATTTTGTGTTTGAAAAGCTAACACTTGTTCCATTTGAACCAGCTAATTTTTACTGATTGCTCTGATCTCTGCAAGAAGAGTAGCTGAGTTACAAACTGTTATGGTGAGTCAGCCCTCTCTCGTTTTCCACAGGGGCAGGGTTTTATTTGAGAACTAATCCTTCTTTTACGCCTGAAGTGGCGTCCAATGTTTCTTAAAGCCAAACTAGCCATCTTCTAAGTTTTCTTTCCTGAAAAATAAAAGTGAGTAAAAACTGAAAGAAAAACTCAGCTAAGCTAGATTTTCCACTGTGTGATTCCTTAAAACTGCCCATGACCTTTTTTTTTTTTTTTTTTTTTTTATGGACAAATTCAGGCCAATAAAGCCAAACCCCACTAGCTGTGGACATGAATGTTTCAGCCTTCTTGTGGCCTCTTCAGCTCAGCATAAGTGGACTTTTTGGCTAACGTTTGAAAACACAGGGTTGTTGTACCCGACTGATGTCTAACCATTAGGGTGTCTGCAAAATATCCCAATTAACAACCTAAAACAATAAGTAACAAGGTCATACAGAAAAACCTATCAGTAAAAGCTAAAAAAAAAACAAACAGCCAAGCTAGATTTCCAGGGTTCATTGTATACATTCCATGTTATCTCTAATACAAGAAGTTTTAAGGAATCACACAGTGGAAAATGTAGCTTGGCTGGGTTTTTCTTTTAGTAATACTGACTGTTTTCTGTGTGACCTTGTTAGTTTGGATATTTTGCAGACAACCCTATTGGTTATGGACATCACCTGGGTACAACAACCTTGTGTTTCCAAATATTTTCCAAACAGTTCATTTAGGCTCTGCTGATGAAGCCATGATAAGGCTGAAACATGCATGTCTGCAGCTAGTGGGGTTTGTCGTTATTGGCCTGAATTTATCTATAACAGACTTGAAAAGAATAAAGTCATGGGCGTTCAGAACTCCCATATAGCTGAAACACCTGTTGTCCTTTAGGGGTCATTTACATATAACCCATGTTACCTCTTATACAAGAGGTTTTAAGGAGTCACACAGTGGAAAATCTAGCTTGACTGGGTTTTTCTTTTAGTTTTTACTGATAGTTTTTTTTCTGTGTGACCTTGTTACTCATTGTTTTAGTTTGTTAGTTGGGATAATTTGCAGACACCCTAGTGGTTACAGGAAAAAGGCTCAGTTAATCACCCTCTCCCATCTGTATTGAGAAGCAGATTAGACCCCTTTTGGATAAGTATACAGTTGTGTTGAAAGATTCTAAGCAGTTTTTACAGAGCGTATATGCGCATGTTAGCAATGTTGTATTACCCATTGTTTGTTTACTAGTCACTCTGGATATTGTATGTTTGTTCACTGTTATTCCTAATAGAGAGGGATTGGAAATGATTTGTGCCTATCTTAATGAACACAGCATGTTAGAATTCATATTGATTTGGTTTGCTTGTTTCTTGAAGTAGTACTTGAGAATAATGGTTTCCTATTTGATAATGAATATTTTTTACAGACCTCTGGAGGAGCTATGTGCACTCCATGTGCCAATAGCTAAGCCAGTATGGACTTAGCCCAGTGGGAGAACATGTATGTGTTTGATCGTAATGATTTTTCTACCTAAATCAGCTCCCGTTTTGTGGATGTCATCTTTATGCTGTGGACAAGTATGGTTAATGATTTGTTTGATTTTTATGGAGTTTTTACACAGCACTACATCTTTGTTAGGATTTCTATTAAATATTCATCCACCAACATTTAATTTTTGGTTGTTGAGATGCTTAGGCATAATGATATATCCTTTGATACCAGACTGTTCAGAAAGGGATGTTATAGGAATTTCCTGTTGCACAGGACTAGTGTGCATCCCCAGCACATATTTGAGAATATAGTTAAAGGCCAGGGCATGCGTGCCTCCAGGCTGAATGTAAGTGAAGAAGGCTTTAATAAGGAGAGTGTTGCTCTTAAGGATCGTTTTTTACGTTATGGATGTAAAGGGAATGCGGTGGAACAGGGGCTAGCACTAAGTGCCCAGATGAGGTCCTCACGTGCTAGACCATATTTTTCGAGGGCCAGTAGTATAGTGGATGCTGATGAGGTTGTGGTTAGGGGTATAAGAGGCCTTTCTTTCTCCTTACAGTATAGCATTGATATCAGTATTGTTACTGACATTATTAGAAAGCATTGGCCTATACTTATTACAGATGACCAGGTTAATAGTACTGTCGGGAAATGTCCAGTGTTTACATTTAAGAATAAGATAAATTTGAAAAGGTTGTTATGTTATCCTGATAGATTTAGGAAACCTAAATTGGTTGCTGATGCTCTGGGCACTTTTCCTTGCAATAGGTGTCATTTTTGTGCCTTTATTGATAGCAGTAGTAGTTTCACAAATCCAGGCACTGGTGTTGAATTTGATTTTATAGTTAAAGCTGATTGTAATACTAAGGATATTATATATTTGGCTCATTGTATTATCTGTTCATGTAAGCCGCGGTGGTGCAGAGGTAGCGTTGTCGCCTCACAGCAAGAGGTTCTCCTGTTCGATTCTTGGCTGGAGCGCCTTCTGTGTGGAGTCTGCATGTCTTCCCCGCAGTTGAGTGGTGTTCGACAGACATGCGTAGAATGGGCGTGCCTTCATTGAAGGCTGGGCATAGAACTGGCACCTCAGCACTGTAAAAATCTACTGCCAATCATTAGCGGACCGGAGTTCCGCTGTGACGACCCCTAACCGGGAGAAGCCAAAAGAAAAAGATTATCTGTTCATGTTTTTTATATTGGGAAGACCAATCATAGGTTGAAAGAATGTATTACGGAACACATTTACTGTATTAGGATACAATATAAGTGTAATGCTCTTGCTAAGCATGTTTTTGAGAAAGGGGCCTCCCATGAATTTAGGTGTTGTGTTATAGATAGGTTTTATATGAGCTCTAGGTTAGGTGACTTAAAGAATAGAACTGAGACAGTTGAGCTCGAATGGATCCTGAGGATGAGGTCTAGTAGGGGTTCTGGGCTCAACGATCATGTTTCTTTGAAACCCATTTTGAAATCATGGGGACTAAGGAAGACGTAGGTATTTTGTTATACATATTTTATATAATCCCTCACTGTTCTTTCTGTAAAGTATTTGTATTTTTATTTTTATATATCTTTTATAATGTCTTGTGGTATTTTATTACTCTTAGCTGGCTGCTCTTGTATTTTATATTCTTTAATTGCTTCAGGTGGGTGTGTTTAGATTGATGTTTTTTTGATTGGTTGCAACATTTTATATAACATAGGCATTTGAATGTTGTTTTGGTCTGATGAAGTGATTTTTAATATCGTGAAAGCGCTTACCACAATAAATTCTGTTCTACTTGCTCTCCGTGCTTTCAGTGCTCGTATTTTATTAATATTTTGTCAGTTACTGTCTTGCAGAACTAAATCTTTCAAATCTTTGGATCAGTTGTTTTGTTTTGTGAAGACAAGAAGTAGGGACAACCTGTGTTGAAACACACAATTTCCAAATGATTGTCTAATAGGCAGGGTCAAGACCCACTCTATGAGGGCCTTGGCTTCATCTGTGGCTTTTTGGAAAGGGTTGGATTCTAGAAGTATTCTAGAGGCTGCTTCTTGGTCCTCTTTACATACTTTTAGAAAACACTATAAGCTTTATTCCATCTCTAAGTCAAGATTAGGCTTTACTAGGACCATTCTCCAGGGGGTCCTATACCCTTCTCCTTCCATCTCCCAAATGTAGTTGGCACCTCCATGACCCTCTTCACACGCGACCTAGATCAATGCATGGGTGACTAAAAATTCACACTTGGAGTGGTGCCCATATCACTCCTGGACAGAGGAAGTCTGTATTAACTACCTTAGACCCTTACCTCTGTGAACTTCACTTACCTAACCACTGACAGTTGGGCAACTCCAGACAGATCTGGCTAGGCTTGTAGGGGCTCTAAGGCCATTAGCCTAGTAGTAACCTTACATGAACCTATGGTAGTGTACCCATATAGCTAAGACTATTGCAGCAATGACCAATATGAAGAACTAAGCGCAGTTGTGTAAGTTGAACTTACCCTAACAGTAGATGTTTGAATGATCACTGCTGCAGTAGCAACTCCCTCGCTCCACCCTCTTGTTTATTTATTTATTTATTTTTGTGTGTGTGTGTTTTTTATGACAGTGTGTGGACATTTATTTTTTTGTTGTCACTAACATTTTCCTTTCAGGACTCCGCTTCCTTCTCTGTGCTGGCTTTGTGCCCAAACCTGTCTTTTAGTCATCTCAGCTTGAGTTGCTTGAAAGTGTGGGCATGTGAAGGTGCCCTGAACTTTTGGAAGCTTGCCGGCTGTTGCATCCTTGGCAGGATATAACCCGTATAGCTAAGGCTACTGCAGCATTGATCATTCAATCATGTACTGTTATAGTAAGTTCAGCTTACACAACTGTACTTTCTCCTTTCTTTTCAGTGTGACCCATGGCAGTTATCACAGGCTTCCCCACAGACTGGATTTTGTCAAACAGGACAGTGGTTGTTTGAGTCTATATTAAAAACACGAATGTTTACTTACCTGAACACCGACACATATTCCGTGAACCGCAAATACACTGAGTGCCCTAAACCGCGAAATTCAAAAACTCGAAATGTCATAGTTGTTCCATCTCACCGCCCACTACATACTATCTACACAAACAAACTAAATAAAGCACATACGTACACTAACCAAAACCCTACTTCTAACCCAAAACTAAACCCTACTTCTAAACCTACACTAAATCTTGCATATACCACCATGTATGCACTTAACTTAACCTGCACCCTAACTCTAAGGTCTATATCTGTTGCACCCTTACCTTAAAAAGCTATACCCAAGCAAACTAAATAGTCCACACACATACACTTAATAAAACCCTACTTCTAACACTACACTAAGTCTAACATACATTACCATCTATGCACTTTCTTTAACCCGCACCCTAACCCTAAGGTCCGTAACTGTTGCACACTTACATTACGGAGCTATACCGCAGAAGGGTTAACCATGACGATTTGACGTTTTGGATTTCACGCTTCAGGATGATCAATGTTTTCACGGTTCGATGAAAACATGTCGGCATTTAGGTATTCGGGTAAGTAAACGTTCGTGTTTTTAATATAAACCCGGTTGTTTGATACACCATAATCTGAAAACCCTTCAATCTGCCTACATGATAGAAATTTGGTACCTTTTGGAGACCTTTTTTATTTATTTGAGGATGTGCAGCAGGTTCTAAAGGAAGTGAAAAAAATGCTTCTAGAAAATCACAAATTTGCAAGTAGAAAAGATTTTCTAGTTGGTGCCTGTCCAAGAACCAGGACCCTCTTCAGGCAGGACTGTCTCTTGATCTTGGTCATTTGTGAGTTACTGTTCTCGAGACTTTAATGCTCTTCGGTCATGGTTCCTTTGTCTGCCATATCTGCATGTTTGCCCTTAGATCACCACTCTTTCTAAAGATTCTCAAGTTAGACAGTTTTTGAAAGGGGTGTTGCAGATGTGTCACCCTAGGAATCATGAAGCTTCTCCCTGAATTCTTAGCTTTGCCCTTAAAATGCTTACTGTTTTTCCATTTGCATCAACTAACCAGGTTGAATTGAGGTTCTTAACATCATAGACTACTTTACTCTTTCCTGTGACTTTTGCTAGGAGGGTATCTTTATTACAAGCCCTTAAGTTGAGTCAACCCCCCACCTTATTTTCCACAAAGACAGGGTTTCTTTGAGAACTAAACCTTCTTTTCTGGGTAAAGTGGTCTCATAGTTTTTCCTTTTTAAATACCTTTATTAAATTATCACTTAAGGCGTAGACGCAATTTAATTTAAAATAAAATGAACCATGTTAATATTTTTCAAATGTATGTATTTTGAATTACGTATATGTTTTTTTAACAGTTATTCAGACCAACATTACGTAAATTGCACCTCCTGTTAAACCTTACTACTACTCCTGAACATTAGTCATCGTGTATTGCTCCCACAAAGTCCATTTATTTCTGTATAATTTGCTCCTTTGCTTTTCTAACGATCCTACATCTAGTTCTTATCTCCTTTACAATGTTTAGTATTTCAGTTGAAGTTGCTTTAGATTTTCGTTTCCGTTTGTTAGTAGTTGCTTTTTTCTCAATCAATAATATTAAAGTTAGAAAGACCTTGCTGTGCCTAGGCAATTCAGATATTGTGTCCCATCTCAAAAGAATCATTGCCTCAATTACAGCCATTTGCTCTCCCAACATTTCTGAGGGAGCGTTCTCCAGGGAATTTTTTAAATTAGTCAATTCACTACTCTCTTATAAAACGTGTTCCCAGTTAACTCAGTCTTTTACATCACACCTGAACCATTTGCTGTCTACTTGATTGAAAAATCCTTGAAGTCTGCTTGGGGTATAAAAACACCTATGAAGCAGGAATCCTAAATTTTCTGGACTTGGGAGCCATACAAATTTCCTTCTAATTGTTCCTTTGTAAATTGCCTTTTCAGTTTCTTTTCCCAATCTTTTCTAACCTCCTCCAATTGATTCTTATAGTTATCCTAAAATATTTTATATATATTATTAATCAACCCCTTTTTAACAGCAGCTTCTGTTCCAGACATGACTTAAAAGTATACCTGAGCTGTGCTTTCACTTTGCCTGTACTCTGATGTCAGTCCTTAGAAGAGAAGACCATGTCTGTTTCAGAGTTTGCCTCCTTAAGTCAAACTATTAATCTCCTGGTCTTCTTTCCTGAACCCAAGAACAAGGAAGATAAGATTGTTCACAATCTCTGTGTCCATGTGCAACTTGGATAGTACCTAGACAAAATTCAGCCTTCAGGAAAGATGATCAGCTGTTTGTCTCCTATGAAGGTAAAAGGAAAGGACAACCAGGGTCAAGGCAAACTATTTCCAGACAGTTATCTCATACTATCGCCTTTTGTTATACTTGCCATAAAAAAACATTTCCAGGGTGGGTTAGTGCCTCTTTCACAAGACTTTTAGCTTCTTCAGTGGTTTACTGGAAAGAGGTGGACTTGGTAGTATTCTAGAGACAGCAGCCTCATCCGTCTGTACATACTTTTACAAAGCACAACAAACTGGATTCCTTTCCTGTTCTGGAACAGGCTTTAGTGGGATCTTTTTCAGGGGTTCCTGGATTCTTTGCTGTTTATTCTTCTACCCTTCATTGTTCTAAGCTGTGCTAATCAACTCAAATAGCTTAGGTTACTGCATCAGTGATCTAAATGTTGAACATAGTACAGATGTTCATCATATTCATCACTGTTGCTGTAGGGTTAGCTATATGGATTTATTTCCACTCCCTCAAATCATTAGGCAACCTGAGCTGAGGTGCCTGTAAGACAGGTTTGCGTATTGGGTCCTTTAGAAATTTCATGCTTTTGAAAAGAGCTCTTCTCTGCAGGCTTTTGTGGTTCGATTGTTGGCTTGTGCGAATTGCTGGGCAGATAAGTTCCTTTTGAGGGGGAAAAAAATTTTCCACAAGAAAAAAAATGTTTTATTGCACTTTCCTACTTAGGAAATTATTTTTAAGATTGGAGTTTGTGTTTTAACAAACTGTCGCTAGACTTACCTGTACTTTCGAACAGAAACACACTTTTCTGTCAGTTCAAAACTTGTTTAAAGCTTTTGTAAACTGTTTATTTGATGTCAGTTTTCATTCTGTCCTCGACTGATGGGTTCGGATCAGAGGTGTCAGATCCAACTCAGCTGCTGTTAAACTTGTGGCAACTTACAACTCTCAAGCTTCTCCCTTGCCCATAATGCACCATCCCCATTTACCTCAGATCTCATTTGCCGCTATTAGGTGAAAGACGTGGTGATTTCCCAAATTTTGGGCTAGATAAGTACTTGTTTTCTCTGTATTTAAATCAATATTTTTCTTTAATCCTTTTCCTGTTCTTGTACTAGCGTACTCTTGATACTATTGTTGGTATCTTTTTCTCCCTGTTTCTCCCTTTGACTTTCTGTGTTTTATCTTAGTTCTTTACTACCCGTGTAGGTAGTCCTCTGTCTCTCTATATCTTTCTATTTAAAACATCTTTTTCTATCGATGTATTCTTTAAATCTTGTTGCATTGGTTGTGCTGAAGATGTTAGTTATAGCTATTTATTTTTATCCTTCCAGAGACAATAGCTGAAAAAGGAAAAGCCCCTGCACGGTTTCAGAATGTGTGGGATGTGCAGTCAGAAGATCTCCCTCTGTAACTCACATACTCTGAGTTTATTGCCTTGGCCCCCTGCACCTGCAAGAGAGCTAAGCAATGTGTCATTTGTTCAACCCCCAAGCTTTAGTGGAATGCAAGAACAAATTGATTTTAAAGGGGCTTTTACCTTCTTCCTTTGGCGATGCCCTAGCTGGAGAAACCTCTAAAAAAGTGGCCACACTCCTCTCAAAGGTCGTCTTCTGTTTCTTCAGCTATCTCTGAGAAAACCTCAGAAAGCCCTTACTCAGATTCTACAGTTTCCTTGGATCCATTTAAGAAGAAAAACATTCTCTCTGATCCGACCCCCTTGGATCAGAGATAGACGAAAAGCCTGTCATTGGATTGGACTGTTTCTTCGGATCCAAAGTCTCCAAAAAGTAAGGATTTGTCAGACATCGGATTTGCAAAGGCTTCAAGATGTACTATGTAGGACATGGTACTTCCCATCTGTGGACATGGTCCTTTCGAGAATACCTTCTCCCTTCCTTTGTAGACCAGATTCTCCTTCACTCTTCTAGAAGTTTCACTGTGGAAGACGTGGAGAGGATAGTGAGACCGATCCTGCTTGACGCAGAGCCACCCAGTTTTTGCTATGGCTCCTACTCCTTTGGCTCAGGAAGCCAATGCATTCATGACATAACCTCTGACTCCCTCTGTGGTTTTGGATCTGAGTTGTCCAGGCCTGTCTTTTTTTGGATCCGAATATCGCAGTATCCTCGCATCTGAAGCTTGCTCTGAGCTTGTACGTGCTATTGGATCCAGAGAGCTCTTAGAGCCGATTCTACCCTGTTGGATCCAAGGCGTTTCAGTCAACTCTGAGGGCTTAAGAGCAGTCTCTACAACTCAGAACTTTGGCAAAGCTTAGTTCAGCTCTGACTTTTGCCTCGGGGTGACTTTCCTCAGAGCAGGGAAGGACCAAGAATCAGAAAGCCCTCCTCTCTGACCCAGGTTCCTATTCTTCTCCAGGAAGGTCAGACTTTAGGACCTTGGAGAGAGCCCTGTCAGCTACCATGACCCAGACGGGTCATCTCCCCTCAGGTCCTGCATCTATATCACTCCCATCTCTGCGTCAAGAGTCTCAGCTAACCCTCCACCAAGGACAGCCGGTATCAAAATCCCAGGACACCCAGTTGTCTATTTCCACCTCTTCTAATACCTTCATAGAATATCCCACTGAGGAGGTCACTTGGAAGAGTACATGCAAGAGAAAGCATCTGGATTCTCCTGAATCTTTCACCGAAGACACAGATTTTGAGGGCGGCAAGGGGTCTGCATGGTCACCTCCTGTGGATGTCTCGTTTAGAGATATCCTCGAAATCTGGAAACAGAGAGGTGGCTGGAAGTCCAGCAACCCTTCACTGGAGAAACCTGTGCTCCTAGAGACATTTGTTACTGGCCCATCTACTTCCTGGGTGATTCTGCCTGCCAACGATCTCCTCAAGGTGGTCTTGCAGTGGGCATAGAAGGAGCCTGACACCATTGAGCCCATTCCAAGGAAACCTGATAAAATTATGACCCCTCTGGAAGACTAGCAGTTCTGGTCCAAGGGCCCACCTGTTGATGCCATGGTCATAGTGGTGACTGCCAGAAAGGAAATAGCCGACCAGAGTTCCTCTGTTCATCCTCCCAACAAGGAATCACTGTCGATGGATAGGTTTGGGAATCATGCCTACACTTAAGGGACCATTGCCTTGAGGTCTGTGAACCCTTTGGCATATTTCACCAGAGTACAGAGGGATTTGATAAAGGAACTTTCAGATACCCTCGCAGGAACCGTGTTTGAGGAGTGAAGGATTCCATCACGTGACATCTGGCGACCCTACAATCAGTATCGAACTCATCCATGTGGCTTATTTCTAACATGGCAGAAGGAGCCTCAAGGGCAGTAGTTTCAGACATAGAAAGAGGACACTGCTGGATACGCCTTTGTGATTTCACTGAGCCTTTTAAGTCTACTTTTGTCAATGCTCCTTTTGACAGCACCTCTCTTTTTGGCTCCAGAGTGAAAGATGTGTTGTCCAGGTGTGAAAAGGATGGAAAGACCCTTTCTGCTGTGGACGTGCATTTTTCCACCCCCCCCCCCCACAAAGATCCTTTTTGAGGAGTCAGTGAGGGGGTGGAAAGATGTGCTTCAAGAAATCTCAAGGATCTTTCAAAGAGACACGTGGAGGACTTCCCCCAGAGACAGAGGGGGAAATTCAAATGGTAGATGCTGCCCTCACAGCAGAGGAGGCTGACAACATGAAGGGCCCAGGGAACCATTCTTTGGCTAACCATTTCAGCACTCCTAAATGGAGGCCCGATTGTCCCCCTCTGGAGGCAATCAGGGGGTTATTTGTCCCTGCACTGGAGAGCTTGGCTAGAGGTAACAAAAAATACTTGGGTGCAGAAAGTCATATCCAGAGGATATATAATTCCATTTTCCCTTCCTCCTCCAGTTTCCAAGAAAATCCCCGATGTTCCACTCAGTCAGTGATCAAGCAGCCATTCAAATACAAAAGCTGCTAAACAAGAGAGTCATCCATGGGGTTCCCTTAGACCAGAAGGTGTCAGGAACTTACCCAAGATTCCTTTTAGTGCCAAAGAAAATGGGACTGTAGACCAATTCTGGATCGCAGCAGCCTGAACAGATTTAGTTGAAAGACAAAGTTCCGGAGGGTCATGTTTCAGACAATTCTTCCATTTTTGGAAAAGGATGACTGGATGTGCTCAATAGATCTCTAGGATGCATACTATCATATAAAAATAAACAGGTGATCCAGGAGACTTTTGTGCTTCTTACTAGGAGCCAGTCATTATCAGTTCAGAGCACTGCCCTTTGGTCTCACCACAGCCCCCAGAGTGTTCACCAAGTGTATGGCAGTGGCAGCAGCTCACTTGAGACCGTGTGTTTCCATACTTAGACTGGCTCATTACAGCTCTGACAAGGCATCGACTCATCATGACAAGAAGAGAAGTCATCTACACTTGCCAAAGGTTGGAAATGACCATAAATTTCAAGATGTCATATGTAGATTCAACTCAGATTATAGAATTCATAGTAGCGCTACTTGACACAGGGTCAACAGTAGCCTCCCTTCCTCTTTCCAGAGTTGAAACTTTAAGATCACAAGTCAACAAGCTACTTTGTAGTACCACAATCTCAGCTTGTCTAGTTCGACAAGCTGTAGGATCAATGTCGGCAGAGATAACCCTTGTTCCGCTAGCCAGGTTTCACATGAGGATTTTACAGTGGATGTTGGCGTCTTGGTGGTAAATTCTTCAACTACCCTTGTTCTGTCCAGTACAAATTACCAACTCTGCAAGAAAAGTCTGATGTGGTGGATCCAATTGGAATAACTGCTACAGGGCCATCCATTTGTCCCTTTGCAGCCCAAGGCCATAGTGACGACAGACGCTTCCCAGCTCGTGGGGCAGGGCATTACCTGGGACAGATGGTCCAAGGCATGTGGTCCCCTGAAGAGGCCAATTTGCATATCAATGTCTTGGAGGTGAGACCAGTACTTTCAGCATTGCAAGCCTTTCAGGATGCTGTCCCATCAGGAATGATTGCAATATAAACAGACAGTATGTCAGCGGTTTGGTACATCAACAAACAAGGAGGAAACAGATCATACCCCCTATGTCAAAAAGCACTAAGGGTGTGGCAATGGGCAATATCTTCAAACTGCTTTAGCAACGCACATTCTGGGGAAGTCCAGCATGCTAGCAGACAAGCTGAGCAGGTACAATCTGTTACCTCATGAATGGCCCCTCAACCAGAAAGTTACTGAACAGTTTTTCTGCAACTGGGACCAGCCTTGCTGTGATCTCCTTGTGTTTCCCCTAAACAACAAGTGCAGCAGCTATTTTGCCCTAATCCCCCCACAGGTGAGTCACCGAGGGATGCTGTTCTGCATGATTGGTCCCCATACATTACTTTACGCATATCCCCCAATTCCCCTAATTCCAGATTTCCTTCAGAGATCTGATAAGTTGAAGATCCAGATCATTCTCATTGCCCCCTTTTTGCCGCAGCAGATTGTTTCCTTCCTGTGGCCTCATTTAATTCACCAACTCTGGATTCTAGACATAGTTCCAGATCTCCTATTTCATCTGGTGGGCATGACATATCTGGACTTCCCAAATCTCAAGCTGGCAACTTGGTTTCTCCAATTCCAGTAATAGCCAGACAATCAATGCTCTCTTCTCCGTTTGTCACATCTTGTTGTCTTTCCTTAAGCCATCCATTAGGAAACTTTATGCTACTAAGTGGAAAAGATTGGTACACTGGGTTGTTAAAAAGCATGTAGACCCTTTGCTCGCCCACAGTCAGTCCCATGCTGAAATTTTTTATGCTGCTGTTCAACCAAGGGGCCAGTTCTTCAACAGTGAAAGTCCATTTGGCAGCAATTTCTAATTTCCACATTGGGTTTGATGGCTGTTCACTATAGCCTCTCTCAAGCTGTGTAAAGCTTTCTTACATGGCACAATTCTTCTCAAACCTCCTTTTAAAGATCCCATGCCACCATGGGATCAGAATGTAGTACTGCTGTTCTTGATTCTTCCACCCTTCGAGTCTGCCCATGATGGTGACCTTAAATTTCTGTCTCGGAAGACCTTATTCTTAGTTGCAAACACTTCCGCCAAATTTTGGAAATTCTAGCATTGTCAGTGAAACCTCCTTATCTCATTTTCCATAAGGGCACAGTCTTCTTATGAACCAATGCATTCTTTTTTACCCAAGGTGGTATCACACGCCAACATTAATCAATGCGTCAGTCTACCAGTCTTCTTCCCAAATTATTCCAGCAAAGGAGAATACTTGCTACATTTGCTAGATGTGCATAGAGAATTACGTTTCTGTCTGCAGTAGAACAAAAGATATCAAAAAGAACGATTGATTTTTTTGTATGCTTTGCTGATCTGAAATTGTACTCACCTGTATCTAAAGTCACACTAGCTAAATGACTTACTGACTGTATTTCCTTTATTTACAGCCAATCAGGTATGACTTTTTATCCCCTGTGAGATTCAAACCCTGTACCTTGTGCTTGTAAGGCAAACACGTTAACCATTAGGCCACCCTCCCAACCCTGATTCATTCAACCAGAGCTGTAGCTACCTCCTCAGTTTTCCACTCAAGAATTTCCATGGATGACATTTGTTCAGCAGCAATTGGACTTCCCCTCACACCTTTATCTCTCATTATAAGTTAGATCTGGTGTCCAGAGGAAGGGCATCTTTCAGCTCACTGGTACTCAGAAATATCCTTCCTTGAATCCACCCATTCTTCTATGTAGCTGGGGGCTCTGTCCCATCGGTCAAGGACAGAATGAAAATTGACATCACCCAATAAAGTCGTTATGTACTTGTCATAACATGCATATGTATTGTTCATTTTCATTCCTCCTCGACTCCCCACCCACCAGCCTCCAACCTTATTTTATGTTTATTTTAGAAGAGCGAGCAGATCTAACAAATTTGTTATATCTTACGAACATTACCAGCTTTCCAGATGTGGCATTGCCTAATTGTCTCTCGCTTTATTTGATATATATATATTTATCTGTATATGTATATATATATATATATATATATATATATATCTGTGTGTGTATTTATATATATATATATATATATATATATATATATATATACACGATATATGTATTTATATATATATATATATATATATATATATATATATATACACACACACATACATATATATATCGTATACGTATATACATGCACACATACGTGTGTGTGTGTGTGTGTGTGTATATATATATATATATACGTATGTAAGTTATGAGAGTGTCTTTCTTTTATACCTTGCAAACAAGGTCTGAGGTAATGGGGATGGTGCATCATGGGTAAGGGAGAAGCTTGAGAGTTCTAAGTTCCCACAAGCCTTTAAAGCGGCCGAGTCGGATCTGACACCTCAGCTCCGAACCCATCAGTCGAGGAGTAATGAAAATTGACAACACAGATGGAATGTTATGGGTAAGTACATAAGTTGTTTTTTTCTGTAGAGATGTTCTGTTTATTTTACTTTTTGGGTCTTGCAACATGTATTGAAGTGTTTTTTTCAGGAAAAATTGACTTTTAACAACTTTCATTTTTCCCTGGCTTATGCTGCTTGTTTTTCCTTTGAAAAAGGTACCATTTTTGGCTTGAACATAGAACAAATTACAGTTCTCACAGCTGGTCCTTCTTCAGGCCACAGAAAAATAAAAAAGTTAATCAAACAGCCTTTGCCACCACAGCAAGCTAGCAATTTGCCTCAGCCACAGCTGGGTGATTCAGCTGTGGCCATCGGGTGTACCTCCGACCACTCTACTAATTATTCCTTTCTTAATGGCAACTTCTTTTCTAGATTCTGCTGAAAACTCTACCAGTGCTGGTCTTTTGTTTAGGACCCCCCCTCCCAATTTCTTTCTCTTTGCCTGCAGTCTGATATCAATCCTCAGTAGGGAAGGAAATCTGTAACCTGCAGTCCAACTAAATTCTTGACCTCTTCCCATTCTATTACCTTTCCCTCTCTAGTTATTTGCTCCCAATACCTTGGTTCCTTTGCCAGTTTTCTCCAATAAATTCCAGTCCCCTCTTGCCTGTTTGTATCCCTAATTGCAATTATCCCTAGTGACAGAATCTCCTTTCTCCATTCCCATGTTGGCTTAGTTCTTAGAATGCTTTCTGCTACTTTATGAATGTAGTATTCTGTATGATTATTGTTATTCTCCTTAAAGTTTTGCATCCAAAATCCCAGTCTCGCCTTATTTTTTGAGCTTCCCCTTATTTCTTCATCATCTTTTTCCACTTTGAATTATAGATGTCCTTCTGTTCAGTGTTGCTGTATTCATTACTTGTGAGAAGTCCTCTGCCTAAGCAACCTGATGTCTGGCCAGCATAACAACTTTTAGCTACTGCAAGCTACATAGGATGCCACATATGTGCGCTGTTAATATCGGCTATAAAAAGACGTCTGCATGTACAGTTTTTAGAAATTTTCTGCCGCCATTCGAAACGCTCGACTTGTACATTGGTATTGGTCTTCTGCCAGATTCTGTTCGTTGCTGCCTGCTTTCAGATAAGTGCCCTGTTGGGGATTCATTTGTTTGCAACTACTTTTTGTGCTTAGCTCATGTCATCCAGGAAGGGCAAATGTAGGTGTGGAAGACAGATTCCACTTAGACAACCACAATCTTTGTCTTTTTTGCTTAGGCTGTAATCACAACCATCACTCTTCTTCCATCTGTCAAGCCTTTGTCCCAAAAACTTTGCGTAGCTGACTTTTGGCTCTGAATCTTTATTTAGAGAATCAGTGCCTTAAATGTCTGGTTAAAGACACTATGGAGGGCTCCATGGGTCCTTGGGCTGTGCCAATTTTGAAGAAGAAAATCAGTAAGCCTTAGCCTGAATCCTCTTTGGCTGCGCCTCTTTCCACCAACATATCCATTGAGGTTACTGAAGACCTGGTGTTAAGTTCGGAGGTTGGATCCATTTCCTTGGTTGATACCTCATCTGAAACCTTTAAGGAATCAGACCTTAGCACGTCCTCAGAGGCAGTGCAGATGTCCATTTCGGACAGACAAGGGAAGCCACGGCTGACTGTGCTGAGGGGTCCTAGGGACATACCTCTTACTCGGGGAACAGATTCCAGAGTCGGTCACATAGGTCGGGCCTATGTTGGGTTCCTCCACCATTCATCATGCTGAAATGCATGGTAAGAAAAAACAGAAAACCAGACACTCTCAAGCCTCTTCCTCACCACAGTCTGACTGGGATACCTTTTCTCAGGGTCTGATTAAGGTTTTTATAGCTTTGAAACCTTCTTCTAGTGCGTCTGTTCCTTCTTACACATCCTCTCCTGTTAAAAGGGTTAGGGAACAGCCATTGTCTGAAGATGATGATGATTCTTCCTCTGATGAGGATTTCTTGGCATACTCCACACAAATTACTTCCTCTTTGGAATATGCCTCTCCATAGGAGGAGTCCAGTGGAGGGGATTCTCCAGTTGAAGAGATTTCTTTTGAGGAGAGCATTAACAAAATGAAAGAGTTCTTTAAATGGTACTGTTCATAGATTTCAGAAGAGCAAAAAAGGTATTATGACCTTTTACAAATGGAAGCTCCTTCCCCTTCTGCTGCACCTCCTGTTTTGCTGACTTTTTGACACTTTCTCATCCTCATTTAAGGCCTCTAATTCACAGGCTCCTGCTTCTAAAAGGCCAGACAGGATGTACAAAGGTGCCTGATGACTGTAAATTCCCGTAGAAGTGCCCTTCGGCTGATCTATTGGTTGTTTCCATTTATTCAGACAGGTCTTCCAAGGTGTCTCCTTCTTCAAAACTACTTCTTTCTGATAGAGAGTAAAATTTTGGAAAGACTTGGTAAGAAAGTCTATACTTCTTCCCCTTTGGGTATTAGAGCTATGAATTACCAAACCCACATGTCTAGGTATTCATTGGCCCTACTTTCTTAGGCTTCTCAAGCTCTTGCTCAGCTTCCAGATTCTGACCTTAAAAATCAAGTTACTTCTCTTTTAGCAGCCTCTTCACAAGTAGTTAGACACTCAATTAAGCGCAGTTATGATGCTGATGAGGCATCATCCAGAGCAGCTGCATCTGGTTCTGTACTTTAGTGGCACTCTTTGTTGAGGTTTCAACCTTTGCCACACTACATAGCAAAATTGTTGGATGCACCTCCAGACAGTTCTGTTCTGTTAGTTTCTGCTGATGATTTGAAGCACCTTTTTGTTCCTCCTGTTCCAAACTTTCACAGGAATTTTCCTTCCAAGACATCCTTTGTTAGAAGACTGGCTCACCAGTCTTCCTCCATTTCTTCTTCAAGACCTAAAAATACTGCTAGGAGACCAACACAGCTCAAGACTACTAGTCCTTCCCCTTCATCCCAGCAGTCCTTTCCAGCCAGGCCAAGTGCTCCATGACTGTCAGCTTCTTCTAAATCTCACCCCTCTATCTCTTTGACTCTCTCTTTCTTTTCCAGCTTGGGCAAACATTACTTGGGATTCTTGGGTCCTTTCCATTATCCAGAAAGAATATTTCATAACTTGGAAAAATGTTCCTCCTTCCAGGAGTGGGGGGGGTCCACAACCCCCTACAAACCAGTTGACTCAAAATATGCCGTTTGCCATCACTTTCTTCAAAGTCTGGGGTTCACCATAAATTTCAAAAAAAATCTTCCCTGTCACAAGACCACATCTCCCTAGGGTGCACGTTCAGAACATACATTATGATGGACTTTCTTCCAACAGACAAAAATTCTGTCCCTCACATCCTTCTTCAAAATCCTTCTGTGTCTCTCCATTATAGCCAGGTAGTTTCTGAGACTTCTAGGTTTCATGGCACCTGCAGTTCCCATGCTGCCTCTTGCAAAACTCCATATGAGGAAATTTCAGTGTTACCTAAAATCAGTTTGGATGCAGCATGCTCATCCTCTCGAGTTTGTGATCCCTCTTCTCCCTTGCCTAAAGTCTGACCTTCAGCAATTTACCCTGAATCCAGGACTTCCTCTTCATCTGTCACAGCCCATGCAAGAGTTGTTCACTGATGTCTCAGACATGGGTTGGTGGGCAAACTTTGCATCAAAGAAGCTGCAAGGCCTTTTGTCTCAATCACAAAGGAAAGAGTATATGAATACCAAGGAGATGAGAGCTCTTATTCTAGCCCTGCAGGCTTTTCGTCCTCTTTCAACCAGGTCCATTGCAAATCCATTACCATTGTTTATGGGCAACACCACAGTTCTGTGGTATGTCCACAAGTCGGGGGGAGGGCAAAGTCTTAAATTTTTGCAGGTTTGCTCTCGTAGCATGGGATTTGGCAGTCCAGTACAAGCTGACTCTTTAAGCGGTTTACATCCCATTCACTCAGAACAATGTGGCAGACTCACTAAACAGGTCCATTACTCAATCTCACGAATAGATGCTTCACAGGGATGTGTTTCTGGACTTGGTCCAGTGGTGGTGTACTCCTCTTCTGGATCTGTTTGCCTCCCCTCTGAACAGACACTGTTTTGTGCCGGAGCCCCACATCATCTGGCCTGGAATCATTTCTCCTTTTTCTCAATTTCTTTACTAACATTAGTTAGTAAATCAGAGGGGTACCCTCTCTTTTTGAACATATCTATCAACTTGTCAAGATCTACCTTAAAACAAATGTCTTGACTTACTATTTTGGACATACGTATCATCTGCCCCTTGACCCTTCTGATTTACTAACTAATGTTAGTAAAGAAATCGAGAAAAGGAGAAATTATGACTTTAGGCCTATTTTGCTGGATAACAATAGAAATCTTGGTACAATACAAGACAATAATAACCCCGGTCAGAACTACCATTCTGGTATGGTTATTGAGTACAATCCGATGGGAACCAAGGTTAAGAATATTATACACTCTGTATGGGATAGTGTGTTTCCTCATGAATTAAAAGATGCAATTGGATGTGTTCCAAGGTTTATTAATAGTAGAGGTCAGGACTTGAAAGATCTTTTTGAAAAATCTTCTTGGACAATCAGTCAGAGACCTGCTAGGATGGGTAAATGCAGTACATGTAGCACTTGTAAATTTATTAATGAAGGACCATACGTACAGATATGCAGTTACAGGAAGACATTAAAATGTCCTGGGTATTGTAACTGTAACACAAGTAATGGTGGTGTATGTGGCTACATGTCTATCCTGTACTGCATTTTATGTGAGTATGACCACAAGAAAACTGAGATTACGAATACTTGAGCACAATAGAGACATTAAAAACAAAAAAATCTACTAATGCCCTATTTAATCATAGTAAGAGTTGTAGTAATTTTAAAAGGTTTTTATTTTTTGTCATTGGCAGACTGCCAAAACGTGATTTTGGAGGAGACCTTAAAACTTTACTTGAAGTGAGGGAATGTTTATGGCATTTGCGCCTAGAAGGATCTAATGCACCAGGCATCAATGACAATATTTCAACAGCGTGTCTATTAAAATATAAATCACAGTTTTTATAATGTAAGCATATTTTAGATGTTTATGTAACATTAAATTCATGTCTTTTATTTTTTATTTTAACAGAATGAGTGAGTTTAATTATTTTTATTTTGCTGTAGCATCAGAACAGACAAGTCTTTGCATATTTGGTGGTAACTTTTTATGTTGAAGGGAACTGCATGCTTGGGAGTTAAATGTATTTAACAATTGGAGTGTACTTTGTTTAATTAGTACTAATTGGTATATAAATGTTAATTCTGTTGTTTTACACTGACTGATGAAGCACAACTGTGGGTGAAAGTGCTTAATCACTTTGGTTGTTTTATTAAAAGCTGATGTTCTTTCCTGCTTACAGATCTGATATCTTACTAGTTTGGAGTTTTTTCTTTTGTCATTTGTTTCTTTTCATCCTAGGGCTCTGGGTATGCCTGTGTCTAAGCAAACAATTTCTTCTTGGATTTCTTAGGCAATTTTGTTTTGTTATAATTTTCATGGTAAGACTCTTCCTGCTCCTGTTAAGGCTCACTCCACGAGGTCTGTGGTTTCTTCAGGTGCATTCTTTAAAGGCCTGGATACTAATGCAATCCTAGAGGCTTCTACGTGGTCTTCTGTGCATACTTTCATCAAACGTTACAAGTTAAATAACATTTCCAGGTCTAAAGTAGGGTTTGCTAGAGCGATTTGCTGTGGCTTTGTTGAAAGCTCCTCTGCTTCTTCCTCCTCCCAGGGTTCTTGCTAAGTTTTGGTACTCTGCCTCATGTAAAGAATACTACAACATTGAATAGAAGGACATAGAATAGTTGTGTGAAATCTTACCATAACCATAAATGTCTTTCTTTTCTGTGTTACAGTATTCTGTCCCTCCCTCCTTCCCCCCTATATCTTACTTTCTTTCCTTGGATGCCATATTGCTCCTTAGGTATGGTGTTCCTTCTGAGACATTACAGTTCTGAGGATTGTATGTGCGGATTTCCTTTTATGGCTGATGTTTACAGTGTATACATTCGATGTCCCATGTGCCTTGCAGTAGTTAAAAGCTGTTGTATGCTGGCCAGATGTCAGGTCGCTTGGGTGGAGGAATTTCCACATGTAAAGAATACTGCAACATAGAAGAGAAGGACATCTATGCTTATGGTATGAGTTTACACAACTGTTCTTTTTGTGCTTGTGTTATATATATAGGAGCCGTAATTGTGTTGCTCTGAAATACCCCTTCAAATTGGGTAATCCCAATCCGCCCTGTTCTATTGGAAGAATACGTTTATCGCGCTTGACTTTTGCTGTCCTACCCTCCTAGATAAAATTTGTCAGCTCTTTATTAATTGCTATCCACAACTTCTCTTCTGGTTGATAAAAATATGCCTGACCTGTGTATAAGACTAAAGGGACTTAAAATGTTTTAACTGTTCGTATCTTACTATCGATATCCATATAATAGAACTTCCATTTTCTTAGTTTCTGTATTTTTTGCTTAGTCTCTTCCCGCATATCCTTAGCTGCCACACAAGAATAATTTTTAATCCATACTCCTAAACTCTTCATTTTAATATTTGAACTGTATCTTACTGAAATTGGTTCACCTTGTTTGCTCTATCATAGACTAGATCCAGGCCTACTGAATCTAGCTTTGTTTATATACTTGTTATTTCCCTGGAAGCTAATTCACCTAATACGCAACTTCTCAGCGCTTCTGTGGATCACTAGTGATATCTGCATTGCTTACTGTACTTATTTCCTTGTTTCACTTGAAAGAAAGTTACTGTTTGTCGTTTTTGCATTTAGTTACTTGTATCACATTGCACTCAAGTTACCTGGCACTTGCTCACTAAAGCAATTATATAAGTCAGCACTAAAAATTAAAAGCACTACACCCTCACTCCCCACTGGCCCTTGTTTTCAATTAAGGATTTCCCAATATTATTCTAGCATGTCCAAAGGTCAGTTGTCAATCTCCTCTCCGGTCCAGCTGGTGAATCTGGGAATCTTGAGGCAATGTTATAACTGCCTCATGTACACAGACAACCCTCTCCTCCTCCCACATAACACAAATACTTGAGAGATGCAGCTATTTAGCCAAACTGGAGGCTGAGCTCTCTCAACTCAGGACTGGCAAGACCAGACAGGAGGAGAAGGCAACTACACACACCACAAAACCAGCCTCACATAATGCTACCACTCCACTGAATCAAACACATAAACACACAAAGACATACTCGGAGGCTCTGAGTAAAATTTACCTAAACAGCAGAGGCCTCCAAAGCAGACACCCAAACAACTGCTACCTCAAGACACCCCAAAAGCAACACATAAACCACAAAAGCAGTGTGCAAAGCAGTCACAGCCCTTAAGGCCAAATACAACACCAAACATACTTGTCATAGGTGACTCCATAGTCAGACACACTGACGTCCCACTCACCAGGCTGAACAAGGAGAGGGTCACAGTAAGCTGCCTATCGGGCGCTAGAATCCGCCACATAACACAAGCACTCGGGTCACTCCACAGCAAGTACAAATATGACACAGTCATTGTCCATGCTGGTGTGAGCGACCTGAGACGATACCTCCCTGGACTGCATGAAAAGAGACATAGAGGAGCTCTCTGATTATGTAGCCCAGGCAGGTATGACCTAACCCTGAGCAGTATCCTTCCTTCACCAAGAATGATGCCACAATATAGAGACAAGATGATCAGCTTTAACAATTGGCTTAATGTCTGGTGTCATTCAAAGGGGATCCAGTGTCTGTCTGCCTGGGATGACATGCTTGACAAGCCACGCTGCCGCAAGGGACTGCTTGCACCTGTCACCCTGGGATTCCGGATATTGGCTAAGGCTCTTGCCACCCCCATAGTGCCTTTTTTAGGCAAGGCTCAAATTCTAAACCTACCACCCTAGAAAACAAAAATGGGAAGAAATTGAGGGTAATGCTGCTCAATGCCAGAAGTCTAAATCTCAAAATGCACGCACTCGAGGCCCTTCTCAGTATGGAGAACATCGATGTCTGTGCTGTAACTGAAACCTGGTTCAAGGCTCCTGAGAGCACCCCGGCACTATTAGGTTTTACCTCATATCATGCGTTCCGACCCCAAAACCCGGACCACTCCACAAAAGGAGGGTGTATCCATATTCATAAAGGATACTCACACCTCCAGGTTGGTGGCAACGCATGAAGCTTGGAAACCATCCAGGTGCAACTAACAATAGGCAAAACTGCTCTACAAATTGTAGCATGCTACAGGCCACCCTCTCAAACTCAGGAACCCCACACAGCCTTCCTGAAGACACTGGAGGGTATAAATGTATCTCCAAACACCATCATATTGGGTGACTTCAACTACCCGAATATACACTGGGAACATTACTCAAGCCCTAACTTTCTAGCCCAACGGTTCCTGGAGTTCATAAATTCAAATGCCATGGAACAGCTAGTCACTGTTCCCACGAGAGGAGAAAATATACTAGATCTCATTGTCACAAACATGGGGACAAAATGCTCCACACGGAAGTATATCCCTCATTGGTGAGATCTGATCATAAACTAATCTCACTGGAAATCCACATCCCGCCCCACCCCAAACAAAAAGACCATAGTGAAGAACTTCTCTAAAGCAAACTTCACACTACTCAAGACTGGTGTGGTATCCTTCAAGGCCCCTGAGTCAGAGGAAACCACAACCCAAGCTGCGAAGCCCTTACAAATGCCTTCTATGAACACCTCCAGGACTGCATGGATCAGGCAATCCCAAATAAAACCAAGACTCTTTCCACAAAGGGCAAACGTCCAGTCTGGTGGACCCCAGCCATTAACAAACTTTACAATAAGAGGAGAAAGCTATTACATGATAGAACAAAATCCATAAAAGGGAAGTCACCCCTGATCATTATTAGTAAAAATTACGAGCACTCATAAAATCAACTAAGGCCAATTTTGAGAGAAAAATTGCCATGGATTCAAAGGACAATCATAAGGCCTTTTTCAGCTATGTTAGGAACCTGGGTGGAAACTCACAGATATGCTCAGAATTAGTCCAAAATGATACAAAAATCACTGAACCCACAGACATTGCCAACATACTGGCAGACAGGTTCAGTGCAAACTCACCCTCTCCCCTAAAGGAGAGATAACTATCCCAGCCGAGTGTAGCCTCCCGGACATCTCAAATGCGCAGGTGAAAGCTGCTCTCTCTAAAGCTAAAAACACAGCATCAATGGGACCGGATGGTGTCCCCGGCTGTGTGCTACACGAGCTAAATGAGGAATTAAACCCGCACATAAGGCAGCTGTTTAATCTCAGCCTTACCGCAGGATACGTGCCCAAGGAGTGGCGTACGGCAACTGTGGTCCCACTCCACAAAGGTGGTGCCTCTACGGACCCTGGTAATTACCGCCCCATAAGCTTAACAAGTCTAGTCTGCAAAGCTATGGAGAGGATCATAATGGAGCTCATAAACAAAGATATAGGGGACTTGCAGACATTGGACCCGACCCAGTTTGGCTTTGTCAAGGGAAGATCATGCCTTTTGAACTTGGTCGACTTCTTGAAATAGTCACCAAGGCCATTGATGAGGAAAGGCAGTCCATACAGCCTACCTTGACCTTGCAAAGGCTTTCGACACAATACCCCACTCGGGTATTGTAGAAAAACTTACCAGCTTAAATGTAAACCCATATGTCACAAGATGGGTTGCAAACTGGCTTAAGGACAGAACCCACAGGGTTAGAGTTGCTGGCGCTGTGTCAGACTCCAAGCCGGTCACAAGTGGTGTCCCACAGGGCTCGGTCCTTGGCCCCTATTGTTTGGCATCTACTTCTCAGAAGTACAGGCCAACATGGGAGGACTTTGGCTGACAAAGTTTGCAGATGACTGCAAACTGGGCCATAGTGGAAAGTGCATCGGACACTGATATCCTTCAGAAGGGACTCACGGAAACAGATAGCTGGTGCCAGAGCCATGGCCTGAAGTTAAACGCCAAAAATGTATAGTCATACCTTCGGGAAAAACAAGGTAACCCCAAGCTACCATATAGGTGGCAATCCACTAAGCACAGAAGAGGTTATCAGGGACCTGGGGACCCAGGTTGACAGTGGCCTTTCTTTTGACACTCACATTGCTAAAGTGGTTAGAAAGACCTTCTACATTGCCCACCTGATCATGAAGGGATTCACATCCAGATCTAGTGAGGTCATTGTTCCCTGTACTCTTCACTTATCAGACCAATGATCGAGTACAATGCCCCATTCGGGATGTATCTCACCCGACATCTGCAGCAATTGGAGAGACCCCAAAAGTTCCTCACCAAAAGGATAAAGGGACTCCAAAATCTGTCATATGCTGCCAGATTGAAGAAACTCCAGCTCTATTCAGTCGCATACCGCCTGCTCAGAGGTGACATGTGCCTGACATACAAGGCCATGTCCAACCCGGAATTAATGGACATGCTCCACCTCATCCAAATCCACCAAAACCACTAGAGCAAGCGACTTAAACCTTAGCACGGATATAAATAGGACGTGCTGGAGGGATAGATTTATCACTCAGAGACTCCCTATGCTGTGGAATAAAATCCCGGTCCATGTGAGGCAGAGCACCTCGCTGATGTTTCTGAGTAGTTAAAAGCTGTTGTATGCTGGCCAGATGTCAGGTCGCTTGGGTGGAGGAATCACATGTAAAGAATACTGCTAGACAGAGAAGCACATCTATGCTAATGGGAGTTTACACAGTATTTTTCATATATAGGAGCCGTAAACCTGTGTATAAGACTAAAGGGACTTAAAATGTTTTCCATATAATAATTTTCTTAGTTTCTGTATTTTTGCTTAGTCTCTTATATCCTTAGCTGCCACACAAGAATAATTTTTAATCCATACTCCTAAACCTATGAACCTATGTCCCTATAAGTATGGATATTGCTGAATTTGTATGTGGGTACATTAGATTCTGCATTAATCTGGATCCTCAGTGTTTTGTTAATGTCCATTGTTTGCCTCTCCTCCACAAAACCACATTGATCCATATATTTCAATTTTGGCATCATCTTTGTCATTCTTTTAACCATTATAGACATAAGCACTTCAGATTCATGATTTAGTATTGAAATGGGCTTGTGTGAAGATGGATCTGATGGATCTTTACCCTCTTTAGGTATTACAGCTACCACCGCATTCTTCCAGGATGTTGGTACTTCTCCTCCTCTTAAAGTACTGTTAAGATAAACAAAACCTTCCAGATCTTTATCAGCTTTTTCCTCTTAGCTTCCAAACTTCCACAGGAATACCATCTGTTCTGGGGGACTTTCTCTTAGATTGGTTATATATCACCATTTTTATCTCATCTCTTCCTCTCCTGTTAGTAATTGAGCCTCATCTACCTCTAACTTTAGCATATTTAATTCTTCTATAAACATTTCCATTCGTACCTTTTCTTGATTTTCATATTTCTCTGTTTTGTACAGACTTTCATAGAATTTCTGAAGTATTTCTCATACTTCTACATGATCCCTTGTTGTCTTACTTGTTAAAGGCTCCCTAAGCTTGGCAACAGCCCTTTCTAATTTCGGTTGCCTGAGTCGTTGTGCTAAAAGTTTTTGTGCTCTAGAGTTATTACAAAAAAAATAGTTGCTTAACACAGATCTTTCGAAACTCATGCATATGATTGAGGTAATCCCTTATTTTCTGTTTAGCATTTTGCAGTTGCTGCACTTCTTGTTCTGTGGGATACCCCCGATTTGCAATACTTCAACATTTGTCAGTCCCTCTAAATAATTCTTGTTACTTCTTAACTATATCTCCCTTTTATTTTCACCCTGTTTTTAAACTCCATTTAATTTTATCCCACTCCCTAGCTATATATTTAGAAGAAATTTCTGAGTTCTCTAATAGCTGCTAAATAATTTCCACAACCATTCCTTAAACAAAAGGAAGAAACTTTTGCAGAAAAGAGGAAAATCCCAGGATGCAAAAAACTCCTTTACTAGCCTCAGTAAGAAACTGAGATGCCTCATAAAATCCTCCAAAGCTAGTTACGAAAATAAAATTGCCAAAGATTCCAAAGACAACCACAAAGCATTCTATAACTATGTCAAGAATCTAAATGGCAATGCTCAGATCTGCTCTGAGCTAAAACAGAATGGCATTAAATATACTGATCCGAAGGATATTGCCAGTATCCTGGCAGATCGATTCATTGCCAACTTCACCCCCCTCTCATCCCCTAAATGGCCCATCTCAATACCGGAAGATTGCCAAATTCCCGTAATAACGGCCACACAGGTACAAAACGCACTCTCTAAAGCCAAGAATACAGCATCCATGGGACCAGATGACATCCCGGGCTGTGTACTACATGAACTACAATATGAAGTGGCACCTCACCTAAGTGTCATGTTTAATCATAGCCTCACCTCAGGTTTCGTGCCCACTGAGTGGCGCAGAGCTACAGTTATCCCAATCCACAAGGGGGGAATCCACCTTGGATCCCGGAAACTACCGTCCCATCAGTCTGACAAGCCTTATCTGCAAGGCCATGGAGCGTATTATCATGGAACTTATAAACAAAGACATTGGCAACCTTCAAACACTGGACCCCACCCAGTTTGGGTTTGTGAAGGGCCGATCTTGTCTCCTGAACCTGATTGACTTCTTTGAATCAGTCTCCAGAGCCATGGACAAGGGTAAGGTGGTCCACACAGCCTATCTAGACCTTGCCAAGGCCTTTGACACCATCCCCCACTCTGGAATCTTAGATAAACTTACTAAGTTGGGCATTAATCCCTGTGTCACCCAATGGGTTGCTAAATGGTTTACTGATAGAACCCACACTGTAAAAGTAGCTGACTCCAAATCCAGCTCCAGACAAGTGACAAGTGGAGTACCTCAGGGTTCAGTCCTGGGGCCGCTCTTGTTTGGCATCTACTTCTATGAAGTGCAGGTCAACACTAAGGGACTCTGGCTAACAAAGTTTACAGATGACTGCAAACTGGGAGCCATTATTGAATCCCCAAATGATGTGGATACTCTACAAAAGGGCCTTACAGAAACAGATGCTTGATGCCAGAGCCATGGGCTCAAGCTCAATGCCAAGAAATGTATTGTTATCCCCTTTGGGAAAAAAACATGTATCCATGAATTGCCATATAGGTGGCAGTACACTAAACACAGAAAGTGTGATAATAGACTTAGGGACACAGGTGGACAATGGTCTCACCTTCGATAACCACATCGCCACAACAGTCAGGAAATCCTTCTATGTGGCACACCTCATCACGAAGGGCTTTTCATCCAGAAAAAAGGAGGTCATTGTCCCACTGTACTCATCCCTCATTAGACCCATTATAGAATACAACGCCCCATTTGGTATGTACCTCTCAAGACATCTGCAACAACTGGAAAGGCCTCAGAAATACCTCACTAAAAGAATCACAGGCCTAAAGCAGATGCCCTATGCTCACCGCCTTAAAAAACTCCAGCTATACTCTGTCGCATATAGTCTACTCAGAGGCGATCTCTGCTTAACATACAAGGCCATGTCAAACCCAGAGCTGTTGGACATGGTACACTTAAAGAAATCCCAATCCATCAGAGCTACACGCTCCAGGGATCTAAACCTTGTCATCACAATAAACAAAACATGCTGGAGGGATAGGTTCCTGACCCAGAGACTCCCCAGACTCTGGAATAGATTGCCCATACATGTCAAGCAGAGTGCCTCTTTGGACCTCTTCAAGAGGAACCTTGACGATTGGATGGGAGAAAGGAAATTCACCCAAGGGATCACATCAGTCGCCCTGCTAGACAGGGGTCCAGGAAAGTAAATAATGTGGGAAGAAATAGCCAGGGAATTGTTATGGCTAGGCTTGTATAGGCCCTAGGGCTGATAGCCTAGTTACCAACCTATGAACCTATAAATTCCTCTCTTTTCAACAGGTAGGTGGGAAAGCGCCAGTATTCCCATTTTTATTTCATTACCTTGTGTTGTTATTTTAGTTATTATTGGCACATGATCTGAAATAGTTATTGGGTGCTTTTTTAGACCATCAATTAAATGCACATATTCTATGAAATGTAAATTCTTTGTAACCTAGCCTGGTTGTTGTATCTTGGGAGTAATATGTAAATTCACTCCAAACTCATAGTACTGAATTCACATCTTCTATGTCAAATATTTTCATTAAATGTCTTTAATGATCTACCCTTTTTTGCTATATTTTCCCTTCTGGGTCCCCTCAGACACATCTTCACTCTTGCAAATCAAATTCCAGTCCCCACCTATAAGTAGTATTTTTTGCTGAAAGATGATTATTTCTTCCATAATTTTCTTTAGCTGCATTGTACAAGTTTTCTGTGGAATATGAATACATGCCAGTGTAATCCTCCTCTCTTGGCAGTAGCCCTTTTGTACTACAAATCTACTATTATTGTATTTTTATCCTTTTCTATCACTATTGGACTTCATCTTGCAATTAATGTAATTACTCCTGTCTTCATTTGCCCAAAGTATTCCACTTCCTAACCATCCTGAAGTCCTTTTTTTTATCAAGTTCACCTGTTCATTTCTTTCCAAATGTGTGTCCTGTAGCATAGCTACTTGCACTGTAAGTTTGTAATGTAGTTCACTACTCTTTCTTTTTTGTATATATCTGCGAGGTTATTAACATTTAAATATAACATAGAAAGTGTCATTATGTTAAAAACTTATTATTCCCACCCTTTATGTGTAACAGCATTTTTGTTAAGCATCTGGTTCCAACCTTTGTGTTGCATGCATGCATGTTTAACAGGTTGATCTGTTATACAGTTGATGTGAAATTGTTCTATCTCAACGTTCATTCTTACTGATGGGTTTGGAGCCGGTCCTCTGCTCCGACTCGGCCAACTGCAACAGCTCAAGGTCTTCAACAAGCTCGTGGCCTACTCCCTATCCCATGATACACTGGTGGTTTCCCCAGGTCTCGTTTGCCGCTTCAACTAGATTGGGTGTCACCAGGCTCTGGCCAGTGAATATTTTCTTATTTACTTACTGTAGCTTGTATTACATTATTCCTCTGATAGTTATAATGTTTAGATTGGTAGAGAGTGTTATTTAGTGACTTATCTAGAGTTTTTTCTGCACTACTTCAGGATTTTCTGCTGCTGTTTTCCTTCGGCTGTTTTGTAGGCCTATTTTTCATCCCCTGTCCTTCTTGGTAGTTGGTATATTGAGTGTTGTTAAACTACTTTTAAAAATTTAATCAGTAGCGTGCTCAAGTTTCCTTTGTAGGTTTTATATAGTGGTGTTTGACTATCTTTTTTTTTTGGGTTTACAACCTATTATTATATTAGGGTGTTTGGAATAGTGTTTCTTCTGTAGAATTTATATATATATATATATATATATATATATATATATATATATATATATATATACAAGTTTCTGCATTACAAAACTACAGCATGTCTGAAGAAAAATAAAAATCAAAATCTGGTTTCAAAAAGTGCCCCAAATGTGGTCAAAAGATGTCAGTTACAGATGGTCATATTGAGTGTGTTTATTGCTTGGGGAACTACATCCATCTGTCACTCCTTCAGCTCCAGAGATTTGCATGAGCGTAGGAACAAGCTTTTGGCCAGGGGGTTACTAAAATCTTCCTTTCAGGCTAACCTAGACAAAGGCAATAGATGTGGGAAATCATCTAAATCTTCCAGGTCTGGTTTATTGGAACCAAGTAGAGCACCGTCGACCAGCAAATCTTCTGGAGATAAACAGCCAACTTTGGTTCCAAGAGTTTTGGAGCCGACAGTTGTGACATTTAGGAGTCGGTCCCCAGTTTTGGAACCGATTTTTCCTACATTAAAATCTCCCATACTCCAATCTGTGGCATCCTCAATCCCTTATTCTCAGTCCTTGAGAACTTTATTGGATACGGACATAGACCATGTGGTGCAGAGGCTTCTGCAGGCACCGGTGCTGGCGAGACTACAGTCGGGTCCAATTCCCAGCACTTCAGAACCGATGCAAACCTTCCCTCCTATTTCTATTCCTCCTCTAACCGGACTCTAGGGTTCAGAGCCAGACTGTGTGGAGCTGATGGTTGTGGAGCAGACACCTGTTTTGGGTCCATCGGCTCTGGCTACTCGGACATCTTCACTGCCAACCGAAGGGTCTAGGTGCCGACACTCTCTGGTCTGGTGCGAGGAGGAGAGTTACACAGACCTTTCAGTTCTGACTTTGCCTCTTGGTGCCTTGGCTAGGGTGAGTTTGGCTCCTACCTCTGGTTCGGAGCCCACTGTGCCAGTGCCTAGGGAGTCTCCTGATGTTCTTCATTCCACATTGCTGCAGTCCTAACTATTGGGTAGTCCGCTGTCCCGTCGGCCCGAATACCAAAAGTATGGCTGGCCGGGGGTCAGGCGCCACTAATGCGCATGACCGGCGTCATATCTCAGTCTTTGCATGGTCCGATGCAGAAGCAATTTTGCGAGTGCAGGTTGGCGTTCTGAAAGTTTCTGAAGTCAGAGTTTCAGACCCGAATCAAAGTTAATATTTTGGTTTTTCATGCCTCAGTATTTAACCGGATGTCAGAAAAAGTGAATAACTGTATTTCTTGTGGGAAACAGATACCTCATAGGGATTATCATACTTTGTGTATACCTTGTTTAGGGCCTGAGCACGTTGTTGGATGCCGCTCTTGTGCTAGATTTAACACGCACTATTAAGAGAAGGTTAGACTGTGCCAGGTTAGTTTTTTATAAAATGCAAAAGCGCAAGGACAAAGCAGCAAAGCCTAGAGTGGAAGAACCGACAGTCCCAGACGCCGGATCTTTAGGCTCAGTGGAGCCGGAGGTTTTGCCAGGTGTTTCTTTGGAGTCTCAGGGAGAGACTTTACTGTTACAGGATGTATCCTCAGGAAGTAGGCCAGGCTGAGGGGCTTCTCAGGTGGCTGTTCTTCCCTCTCTTCCTAAGGTGGTTAGAGCCTCCCCTTCTGTTTCCAAGGCTTCTTTGAGAGGCAGGCCAAGTTTAACTTCAGGGGTTTCTCCTAGTGCTTCAGGGTCTTTGCCTAAGAAACATATGCTTAAAATGGCAGAGGATTTGATTACTATGATTAGAGGTTCTATGCCCCTCCTGATAAGAGGCCTAGGGTGGAACCTGAGTTTGAGAGTTTTGAGCAATGTTGGAGGCTTCTGAGTCTTGGCTGAAGACTTGCAGGAGTATCCTCCTTATTCGGATTCTGATGTGGATGATTCTACTCCTTCAGCTTCTCCTCCTAGGGATTTTTCATTTTCAGAGACTCTGCATTCCATGAGGGAGCATTTTAAATGGGAAGGTCAAGATTTCTCTGATTCCAGGAAGAGGCTTAGAAATTTTTGTTTTACCCCAGCATAGGCCTTTAGCTATACCTCCTGTTCTGAATGTGGTGGAAGATGTTTTTGCAGAGGCTTCCCTCAATCCTGATTCTTTGCCTCCTGCCCCAGTTAAACCGGATAGGTACTATAGGGTGCCTGAAGCTCATAAGTATCTTTTAAGAGTCCTAGGGCAGACCCGGAAACTGTCTCTCAGGGGCCTAAAGGTGTGAAGGCCTCTGTTGTTAAAAATCCTGTTCCTCCTGATAAAGAGGCAAGGGCTTTGGATAGATGGGGAAAGAAAGTGTATACTTCTTCCACTTTAGCCATGAGGGCGTTGAATTGTCAGTTTCACATGTTAAAATATCAGAATTATCTCCTTTCACAATTGAAATCTAAGGTGGATGCTCTGGCAGAAGGTATTGAGTGTAAAGAGTTGCAGGATTTAGTTCATGTGTCTGAACAGGTGGGTAAACATTCCTTGCAATGTGGATGTTCTTCGTCTTCCCTTGCTGCAGTCCTGACTATTGGGGTATAGTCCGCGCATGACGCATGGTCGATGCAGAAGCAATTTTGCGAGTGCAGGTTGGCGTTCTGAGATTTTCCAAAACGGAGTTTCAGACGAAACAGAGTTGGCTAAGTCGAGAACATTTTGGTTTTTCTTGCCTCAGTATTTAACGGATGTCAGAAAAGTGAATAACTGTATTTCTTGTGGGAAGCAGATACGCATAGGGATTATCATACATTGTGTATACCTTGTTTAGGGCCTGAGCATTTGTTGGTTGCGCTCTTGTGCTAGATTTAACAAGCGCACTATTAAGAGGAGGCTTGATTGTGCTAGGTTAGTGTTTGGGAGCGTTGCAATTATAATATGCCGTCGGATGCTCCGGCGCCATCTTCATCAGAGCGCAAGGACAAAACAGTGAAGCCTAGGGATGAGGAACCGCAGTCCCGGCGCGGTTCTTTAGAAGGCTCAGGGGAGGTTTTGCCAGGAGTCTCTATGGAGTCTCAGGCAGATACTTTACTGTTACAGGATGTGCCCTCTCAGGAGGTAGGCCAGGCTGAGGGGGCTTCTCAGGTAACTGTTCTTCCCTCTCTTCCCAAGGTAGTTAGGGCCTCTCCTTCTGTTGCCAAAGCTTCTTTAGAGGTAGGCCAAGTTCAGCTTCTGTGGGGCTTCTCCTAGCATTTCGGCTCTGTGCCTAAGAAACATATGCTTAAAATGGCAGAAGATTTGATTACTCTGATTAGAGGTTCTATGCCCCGCCTGATAAGAGGCCTAGGGTGGAACAGGAGTTTGATAGTTTTGAACAGTGTTCACAGGCTTCAGAGTCTTCTGTGGAAGACTTGCAAGAGTTTCCTGCTTATTCTGATTCTGATGTGGATGATTCCACTCCTACAGCTTCTCCTCCTGAGGATTTTTCATTTCAGAGACTCTTCACTCCATGAGGGAGCACTTTAAATGGGAAGGCCAGGATTACTCTGATTCCAGGAAAAGGCTTAGGGAATTCTTGTTTTACCCCAGCATAGGCCCTTAGCTATTCCTCCTGTGTTGAATGTGGTGGAGGATGTTTTGCAGAGGCTTCCCTGAACACTAACTCCTTGCCTGCTGCTCTTGTTATGCCTGATAGGTATTATAGGTGCCCGAAGCTCATAAGTATTTGTTTAAGAGTCCCAGGCGGACCCAGAAACTGTTTCTCAGGGGCCTAAAGGTGTTAAAGCTTCTGTGGTTAAAAATCCTGTACCCTCTGATAAAGAGGCAAGGGCTTTGGATAGGTGGGGTAAGAAAGTATATACTTCTTCCACTCTAGCCATGAGGGCGTTGAATTGTCAGTTTCATATGCTGAAATATCAGAATTATCTCCTTTCACAATTGAAATCTAAGGTGGATGCTTTGGCGGAAGGTATTGAGTGTAAAGAATTGCTGGATTTGGTTCATGTGTCTGAACAAGTGGGTAAGCATTCTTTGCAGTGTGGTTTTGATGCTGTTCAGGCCTCCTCGAGGGTGGCTGCTACTAGTTCTGTTCTTCGCAGACATGCCTGGTTGAAGGATCAGAATTTAGCTGAGCATGTTAAGACCAGGATTTTGGATGCTCCTTTACAGTCTGATGTGTTGTTTGGACCGCCTGTGGAAGCAGTTTTAAAGAAAATGGAGGACAAAGCTAAGTCTATGCAGACTGTTAAAGATTTTTGCAGGTGCAGCCCGAAGTTTAGTAGAAATTGGCCTGCTAAGGGGTGGACATATCCTGCTTATGGTTCCCAGTCTAGGGTAGGTCTAGACGTGGTAGGGGCAGGGCTCATTAGGCCTAGATCAGACAGTTCACCTGCTCAGACTTCTGGTGAGGGCAGGGGTCAGTCCTTTCGTAAGCAGAACCAATGACCTGCCTTTCAGCTGCCAGTAGACTCGCCTGGCAGCTCCTTTGGGAGGAAGATTGTCTCTTTTCAAAGAAAATTGGGATTTAATCACTCAAGACAGATGGGTGCTGGATATCATTCATCACGGTTACAGATTTTATTTCCACACAATGCCCCTTTCAAAGGCATGCCAGATGTTCCTCCTCCACAAAGAATAGAGGCTCACAAGCAAGTTTCTCAGTTACTCCAGATAGGGGCCATTCAGCCAGTCCCTGTATCTTTATTCTCGCCTGTTCCTAGTACCAAAGAAGGGGAACACGTGGAGACCAATTTTGGATTTATCTATCCTCAACACTTATCTGGACATTCCCAAGTTCAAGATGTTGACGTTACAGCAACTGTTACCTCTGCTGGGCAAGGATCACTGGATGGTAACTTTGGATCTCAAGGAAGCCTACCTTCATGTGCCTATAAGGCTAAGTTGCAAACTGGAGATTTTCATTATCAGTTCTCTGCATTGCCCTTTGGCTTATCTACTGCGCCCAGAGTATTCACAAAGGTTCTGGCTCCAGTGATAGCTTACTTCAGGCTTCAAGGCATTCAAATCTATCCTTACTTGGACGACTGCCTGATTCTGGCTCAAGAAAAGGAAGAGCTTCTACAGCATCTGGCATCTGTCATAGCCGTGCCAAGAGGCCTGGGGTCTTCTGAGAATGAAATAAAGTCCGGTCTAGTACCCTCTCAAGACATGTGCTTGCTGGGTGTGAGACTGAATACAGCAGCCCAGATGGCCTTTTAACCCCGGACAAACAAAAGAGTCTGTCACTTTACTTCCATCAACTATCTCATCAGTCCGTGCTGACTGCAAGGACAGTCCTTCAAGCATTAGGGTTCATGGCATCTTGTATTCTGGTGCTTTGCATATGAGGAAGCTGCAATGGTATCTCAAAATGTATGGACACAGCACTGCCAAGATGACACTGTCATTCATATAATACCTTGCCTTCAAAAGGAATTCTTGTGGTGGGCTCAGGAATGTCACCTAAACAAGGGACTCTCTGTGACCGGCAGAGGGCGAGTCAGATTTTAACGACAGATGCCTCGACACTGCTTGGGAGCTCATCTAAATGGAAAGTGGATACAAGACAAGTGGCCTGCCAGACTACAGCATCTACATATCAACATGAAGGAGATGTTAGCAGTCCAGTTTGCATTGATGGCGTTCAAGGAGTTACTTCTTCCAGGGCAGGTGTTGATTCTAACAGACAACACAACTGTCATGTGGTACATCAACAAGCAAGGGGAACACATTCTTATCCTCTATGCAGGCAAGCAATGATTTTATGGGAGACTGCTTAAGCCTGCAACTGACTCTTCAGGCAAGGTTTCTGCCAGGAGCACAGAACTCCCTAGCAGATGTATTAAGCAGACAAATCATGGATCCCCACAGTGGAAACTGGATCTTCATGTATTTCAGAAATTGACAGTGTCATGGGGAACTCCAGACATAGATCTGTTCGCTTCTCCACTAAACCACCAGCTGCCAAAGTATTGCACAAAGGGGTTTCATCACACAGCTTGGAAAGTGGATGCTCTGTCTTTCAGTTGGAAAAACCTTCATGTCTATGCCTTTCCACCTCTGCCTCTTCTTCCAAAGGTATTATTAAAGGTCAGACAAGACAGGCCAAGGATGATTTTGATAGCTCCAGATTGGCCTGCGCAACACTGGTACCCACTTCTAAGGAGTCTTGTAAAGAAGCCTGCATGGGCTTTACCTCTGATTCCTCATCTGTTATCTCAGATCATCTGCTCAATGTCAAGCTTCAATCTCTTCATCTCACAGCTTGGCATATTCTGTGTTGAAGCACAGCAGGTCTCAGCTTCCTCAACAAGTTTTAAATGTGATTATGGAAGCTAGAAGGCCTAGTACTAGGAGAGTGTGAAAATGGAAGAGATTTTATTTTGGAGTACAGCAGAATTTGGAGATTTCAGAGCCTAATTTGAGTGTGGCTCTTCAATATCTTACTGAATTATTGGACAAAGGTTTGTCCTTCTCTTCCATAAAGATTCATGCTGCAGCAATTTCAGCTCACTATGATTGTGACCCACCTTTGTTTTCGCATCCTTTGTTCAAGCAGTTTCTTAGAGGGCAAAGAATATAAGACCCCGAGCTCCTACTCCTGCTTGGGATCTCAATTTTGTGTTGGAAAAACTTACTCTACAACCTTTTGAGCCTGCAGCTACTGCTGAATTGAAATATTTGTCATGGAAGACTGCTTTTCTGTTGGCTATTACTTCTGCAAGAAGGGTGTCTGAGTTGCAGGCCCTTATGGCAGTAGAGCCCTTTTGGTTTTCCATAAGGACAGGGTTTTGACTAATCCTTCCTTTATGCCTAAGGTGGTTTCTAGTGTGGCTTTAAACCAAACTATTCATTTGCCTACGTTTTTGCAGATCCTCAAAATAAAGGGGAAAAGATTTTGCACACTTTAGATGTACACAGGCAATTGCGTTATTATTTGAGCAGGACTAAAGATTTTAGGCAGTCTCAGCAGTTACTTGTTTCTTTTGCTTTGAGTTCACAGGGCAAGCCTGTGTCAAAACAAACTATTTCTAGGTGGATTGGCTTTTGCATTGCATTTTGTTATTCCCATCATGGCAAAGAGGTTCCAGCTGGGATTAGGCCTCATTCCACTAGGGCTACTGCCACTTCAACAGCATTTCTAAGGGGTGGCAACTAAGGATATTCTGGAAGCAGCTACTTGGAGTTCAGTGCATACTTTCTCTAGGCATTATCACCTGCCTATATACTCTAAGACTAGGGCTGGTTTTGCCACAGCTGTTTTACAAGGCATGTTGTCAGCTCCTGCTACTTTATAATTTGCCAGCCTCCCTTACCTCTGCTTTGGGATTCTACCCAATAGTCAGGACTGCAGCAAGGCGAAGAACATAGTACAGTTTATAAATGTAGATGTTCGAGGATTCTCCTTCCCTCTGTGTTTCAGGGTGGTTGTGTAGGTGAGTTTACATGCTTATATTTTTTTGTATATATTGCTGTATATATTGTACATGTTTTTGGTGCAGGTTGTTTTTGGGACTTGTCTTTTGGGTCTTCTGACATCTGGGGCAAGAAAAGACTGAGAATAACGTCGGTCATGCGCATTAGTACCCTGACGTACTGGCGTCAGTCTAAAGCGCCATGACCCTCTGGTATTCGGGCCGACTGGACGCGGACTATACCCAATAGTCAGGACTGCAGCAATGGAATCCTCGAACATCTACATTTATGGTAGGTACAAAACTGTACTTTTTGATGCTGTGCAGGCCTCCTCGAGGGTGGCTGCCACTGGTTCTGTTCTTCGTAGGCATGCCTGGTTGAGAGATCAGAATTTAGCTGAGCATGTTAAAACAAGGATTTTGGATGCTCCTTTGCAGTCTGATGTGTTGTTTGGTTCGCCTGTGGAAGCAGTCTTAAAGAAAATGGAGGACAAGGCTAAGTCTATGCAAACTGTTAAGGATTTTTTGCAGGTGCAGCCTCCGAAGTTTAGTAGAAATTGGCCTACTAAGGGATGGACTTATCCTGCTTATGATTCCCAGTCTAGGAGTAGGTCTAGACGTGGTAGGGGCAGAGCTCAAGGTTCTTTTAGGCCTAGGACAGGGAGTTCCCCTGCTCAGACTTCTGGTGAGGGCAGGGTCAGTCCTTTCGTAAGCAGACCCAATGACCTGCCTTTTCAGCTGCCAGTACATTCTCGCCTGGCAGCACCTTTGGGAGGAAGGCTGTCTCTTTTCAAAGAAAATTGGGATTTAATTACCCAAGACAGATGGGTTCTGGATATCATTCACCACGGTTACAGGTTTTATTTCCATACCATGCCTCCTTTCAAAGGCATGCCAGACATTCCTCCTCTACAAAGACAAGAGGCTCACAAGCAAATTTCTCTGTTGCTCCACATAGGGGCCATTCAGCCAGTTCCTGTGCCAGAAAGGGGCCTAGGATTTTATTCTCGCCTGTTCCTAGTACCGAAGAAGGGGAACACGTGGAGGCCAATTTTGGATTTATCTATCCTCAACACTTATCTGGACATTCCCAAGTTCAAAATGTTGACGTTACAACAGCTTTTACCTCTGCTGGGCAAGGATCACTGGATGGTAACTTTAGATCTCAAGGAAGCTTACCTTCATGTGCCTATAAGACTAAGTTGCAGGAAGTATCTGCGTCGAGCTGGAAATTCTCATTATCAGTTCTCTGCATTGCCCTTTGGCTTATCCACTGAGAGTATTCACAAAGGTTCTGGCTCCAGTGATAGCTTACTTCAGGCTAAAAGGAATTCAAATCTATCCTTACTTGGACGACTGCCTGATTCTAGCTCAAGAAAAGGAAGACCTTCTACAGCATTTGGATTATGTCATAGCAATGCTAAGATGCCTAGGGTATTCTGTGAACGAAATAAAGTCCAGTCTAGTACCCTCTCAAGACATGTGCTTTCTGGGTGTGAGACTGAATACAGCAGCCCAGATGGCCTTTTTAACCCCGGACAAACAAAAGAATCTTTCCAGTTACTTCCATCAACTATCTCTTCAGTCCGGGCTGACTGCAAGGACAGTCCTTCAAGCCTTAGGGTTCATGGCATCTTGTATTCTGGTGCTTCCCAATGCCAAACTGCATATGAGGAAGCTGCAATGGTATCTCAAAAATGTATGGACACAGCACTGCCAGGATTTGGACACTGTCATTCAAATAATACCTTGCATTCAAAAGGAATTTTTGTGGTGGGCTCAGGAATGTCACCTAAACAAGGGACTCTCTGTGACCCGGCCAGAGGCGAGTCAGATTCTAACGACAGATGCCTCAGACATTGCTTGGGGAGCTCATCTAAATGGAAAGTGGATACAAGTGGCCTGCCAGACTACAGCATCTACATATCAACATGAAAGAGATGTTAGCAGTCCAGTTTGCATTAATGGCTTTCAAGGAGTTACTTCTTCCAGGGCAGGTGTTGATTCTAACAGACAACACAACTGTCATGTGGTACATCAACAAACAAGGGGGAACACATTCTTACCCATTGTGCAGGCAAGCAATGATTTTATGGGAGACTGCGCTCAGCTTGCAACTAACTCTTCAGGCAAGGTTTCTGCCGGGAGCACAGAACTCCTTAGCAGATGTGTTAAGCAGACAAATCATGGATCCCCAGTGGAAACTGGATCTTCATGTATTTCAAAAATTGACAGTGTCATGGGGAACTCCAGACATAGATCTGTTCGCTTCTCCACTAAACCATCAGCTGCCAAAGTTTTGCACAAAGAGGTTTCATCACACAGCTTGGAAAGTGGATGCTCTTTCTTTCAGTTGGAAAAATCTTCATGTGTATGCTTTTCCACCTCTGCCTCTTCTCCCAAAGGTGCTTCTAAAGGTCAGAGAAGACAAGCCAAGGATGATTTTAATAGCTCCAGATTGGCCTCGGCAGCACTGGTACCCATTACTGAGGAGTCTGGTAAGGAAGCCTCCATGGCCTTTACCCTTGATTCCACACCTGTTGTCTCAGAGGACGGTCACCTGCTCAATGTCAAGCTTCAATCTCTTCATCTAACAGCCTGGCATATTCTGTTTTGAAAGACAGCAGGTCTCAACTTCCTCAACAAGTTTTAAATGTGATTATGGAAGCCAGAAGACCTAGTACAAGGAAAGTCACATGAAAAATGGAAGAGATTTTTATTTTGGAGTGCAGCAAACAATTTGGAGATTTCTGAGCCTAATTTGAGTGTGGCTCTTCAATATCTTACTGAGTTATTGGACAAAGGTTTGTCTTTCTCTTCCATTAAGATTCATGCTGCAGCAATTTCAGCTCACTATGATTGTGACCCACCATTGTTTTCGCATCCTTTGTTCAAGCAATTTCTTAGAGGGCAAAGAATATAAGACCCGAGCTCCTACTCCTGCTTGGGATCTCAATTTTGTGTTGGAGAAACTTACTCTACAACCTTTTGAGCCTGCGGCTACTGCTGAATTGAAATATTTGTCATGGAAGACTGCTTTTGTTGGCCATTACTTCTGCAAGAAGGGTTTCTGAGTTGCAGGCCCTTAGGCGGTAGAGCCTTTTTGATTTTTCATAAGGATAGGGTATCTTTACTAATCCTTCCTTTATGCCTAAGGTGGTTTCTAGTGTGGCTTTAAACCAAACTATTCATTTGCCTACTTTTTATGCAGATCCCCAAAATAAAGGGGAAAAGATTTTGCACACTTTAGATGTACACAGGCAATTGCTATTATTTGAGCAGGACTAAGGATTTTAGGCAGTCTCAGCAGTTGTTTGTTTCTTTTGCTAGGGCAAGCCTGTGTCAAAACAAACTATTTCTACGTGGATTGGGTTTTGCATTGCATTTTGTTATTCCCATCATGGCAAGGAGATTCCAGCTGGAATTAGGCCTCATTCCACTAGGGCTACTGCCACTTCTGCGCATTCTAAGGGGGTGGCCACTAAGGATATTTTGGAGGGAGCTACTTGGAGTTCAGTGCATACTTTCTGTAAGCATTAGGACCTTCCTCTCTACTCTAAGTCTAGGGCTGGTTTTGCAGCTATTTTGCAAGGCATGTTGTCAGTTCCTGCTTCCTTATGATTTGCCAGCCTCCTTACCTCTGCTTTGGGATTCTACCCAATAGTTAGGACTGCAGCAATGTGGAATGAAGAACATAGTACAGTTTTGTACCTACCATAAATGTAGATGTTAGGATCCACATTGCTGCAGTCCATCCTACCCTCCTTCCCCTCTGTGTTTAAGGGTGGTTGTGTAGGTGAGGTTATATTCTGGTAATTTTGTATATATTGTACATATTTTTGGTGCAGGTATGTCTGGAATTTTTGGTTTTGGCCTTAGCTTTTCAGGGTCTTCTGACATCTGGGGCAAGAAAAGACTGAGGATATGACGTGGGTCATGCGCATTAGTACCTGGACGCTGGCGTACTGGCGTCCAGTCCTGCGACCCGTCGCCAATATATACTTTGGTATTCCCGGACGGGACAGCGGACTACCCAATAGTTAGGACTGCAGCAATGTGGATCCTCGAACATCTACATTTATGGTAGGTACAAAACTGTACTTTTCTTCGGATTTGGGGGTTCCTTTGCATCGGAGCCGGGGTGCCCTCGATACTATGAGGAGTGTGTTGTCCTCACCGACAATCACACCATCACAACCTACTACTCTTCCCCTAAAGCACCGGTGTCTACTACTACATCACTGGTTCCACAGAAATGTAGAGACCCACAACCTCAGGAGGCCCTATTGGGCGAGCCTTCCTCTTCCGAGACCTCCACAGAAGTACCCACTGAGGAGATTCCCAGGAAGAGGTTATGCAAGAGGAAGCATCTGGACTCCCCACAGGAATCCGTCACCTCTGATACTGATTTGGATGAATTAGAAGGGTCCCCACAAGTCCCCCCTCTGAAGATATCTCTTTCGAGGATATCATGGAAATCCTTAAGCAGAGGGGGTGGCTGGCAACCCACCACCCTTACTGATGATGAATCACTCTTCCTGAAGGCTTTTGGGTCTCAACCCACTCATTTGCCACCATTGTGAATGGATTTCATTATCTAGTTAGCAGCTAAGTGCTCTATTTTCTAGTTTTTCAGCATCAGTGCTAATATTCTATTTTATAGTTAGTCTCTGTCTTTTCCTTCTAATATAGCCGACTTCCTTCCTCTGAGCCAGTATTCAAGGATCCTTAATTCTCACCATTGACAATGGTGGGGAACATTCACTTAGAACAGAAATAGATACACACAGCATTTTCAGATGCATCTCTGTGCACTAAGCACAATTTCCCTTAAGAACATACAAGGAGCACACTCCGGTCCTGGGGCTGGACTTCCTATCCAGGCCCCAAATACGACTCTACCTTTCTCTCTGCATAAGTCAGTGCTCTGTTTCCCTGTTCCAGGTAGCTGACACACACACACACACACACACACACACACACACACACACACACACAAACAATCTCTCTTGAGATTTGATTTTCATACACAAACACACCTGGGAAAGGCTGGCACAGATTTACCTGCTGTGCTACCTCCACCTGGACTATATGGTAGATTTACTGCCACTAGCCAACTACTTTAAGGCTGTTACCAGGGTACCCAGTTACTCTTGGCAGAATTAATACTTATACAAATGGTAATTTTGACCAAGAGGCAAGACCTTTCAGGAACATGAAGCCACAGTGCCACCAAATAAATGCATTTACTGTCAAGGGTTAATATATTTTCTGAAAGACCAGCCACAATGAAAGGTATAGATATATTTAATAATAAATAATAAAATAGAAAACATGAAAATACTGAATATCTATTTGCAATAAGCACCAGAGTTTCAATTCACAGACTGCGGTGGTGGTGCTGCGGTAGCGTTGTCGCCTCACAGCAAGACGTTGTGCAGTTCGATTCTCAGCTAGAGCATCCTCTACGTGGAGACATGCGTGAATGGACGTACCTTCGTTGAAGGTTGTGCGTCAGGGCTGGCAAACTCGGCACTTAAAAAATCTAATGTCAATCATTAGCGGACCTGAGTTCCACTGTGGCAACCCCTAACCGGGAAAAGCCGAAAGACACAAACAAAACCAGAGTTTCAATTCACAGGAAATATAAAAAAAACAGATGGAAAGACCCAGACAGATACAGAAAAACAATACTTTTAGCTAATCTCACTTTATTTTCCTAACTGACTGAAAAATTACTGTTCCCTAGTTAAGTTACTTACTAAAGCAAGGCAAGATGAAGTGGGTGAGTGGTTTTGTCAGTTCCAAAACAGTGTTGTGTGTTCTGTGCATCATCTCTCACTAGTATGTAAATACAGCTTCAGTGCTGGCTACAGAATGACATCACATCTGGTCACTTAATTATGTGGTTCCCACACTACCCCCTGACTAGAAACTTGAGCCAGAATCTGGCAGAGATATATCACAATATACACCTAGAACTTTGCTAAGGCTTATTTCAATATCTGGAGACTGTAAAGCAGTTCCAACCCTTTTATCCTTCCTGCAGAGACTAACTAGCCATTCTCTGTCACCCCATGGTAGCAGTTACTTCACCAGTAAGGACAATACAAGCAGGATCCCAGACATTGCATCTCTGGCTGCATTCAGACCTGTGAGATAAAAATATTTATGGACTAAACCAAGTCATTTAATTTCAAGCATTTGTTTAAGGTAAGGTGAGCTGAGCTTAACCCTTTCCCTTCCAGCATCCTCTGTTAACGTATATACCTTTCATCAGTTACAGTACAGTCTTGACATACATGGCACTGTCTGCATGACTAACTCATTTGGAACCATTCTTGGTGTTTGGAGTCTTCAGCATATGTGCTTGTGGTATTGACCTCTGGTTATTTGCTGTGCTTAAAGTGAACCTGTGATCTCTGTCTCAAGGTTGTCCCAGTTCTCTGTATCAGGGCTCCCTTACTTGGTACCACCCACTTTTGTTTGGCAGGGGAGGAGTCTGTTACAAGGAGTGAGCCCTCAATGCAGATGGATTCTAGATCTACCTTTGAGATTATGGAGAGGATGATAGTCTTCTCCCTTCCCAGGCTTTCAAAAGGTCTTCCTTCAGTACCAGCTCCACCCCCGAGATGCTCACCATTCATTCCTTTATCCAGTTCATCAAGGATCTCAGGGACAGAGCACCAGTTGTGATCCTTGACTTCTGCTGACTTTGACCAGTCAGAGTCAGAGATTCACAAAAAGACAGCATGTAAAAGAAACAAATACCCCCCCCCCCTTAGTGTTTATTATCTCTGACACTGACTTGGATGAAAGAGTGAGCTCCCTCCAGTCCCCTCCTGAAGATGCTACTGTTGGTAGAGGCCTGGCATTAATAAATCAGAGAGGATCTTGGCCATTTGATCCATCCTCTCAGCATGAGGGACTTCTCTTCAAAGCATATGGCTTTGCCCCTTCTACCTCTTGGATGGTCCCTCCAGCAGACCATGTCATAGATTTAGTTGTCAGGAGGGCTTGGCAGGAAACAGACACTGCAGAAACCATCCCATGAAAACCATTCCATGAAAACCAGACAAGATCTTATGTTGCCCTAAGGATAGACAGTTTTGGCCTAAGGGTACTGCTGTGTGATTGTTGCAGTGGCCGTTGAAGAAAGAACTCTCTCTTGATTTTACTGATCATCCCATGAACAAGAAGTCCAGGGTGATCAGCAGAATGGGGATGTGAGTCTATCCCTTGAGCAATTTTGCCTTGAAAGCATTAAATTACTTGACCCTTATGAGCAGATTGCAAGGGGTCTTAGCTAAACAAAGCTATGTATACTTTGGATCAAACTATGACTCAGGAGTCTACTAAAGATCACCTTGAATACCATGCTTAATGTTATGAATCTCTTCATGCACCTGTTTTGCAATGCAGCAGATGTGGCAGTAGTCACTGGCATAACACTCTGATACCATACCTGGTGTCTCCTGTGTGACTTTGTAGATAACTTTGGCATCCTTCACAAATGCCCTCCATGATGGCTACTTTCTCCATATTGCCTGTTAAGGAGAAGTTGACAAGGTGTGAACAAGATGGGAAGATACTGTCTGCTATGGGAGTCAAATTTGTGAACTCTCCAAGATCCTTCAGTAGGAGTCAAAAAGATTCTAAGTCTCTGTGATTCTAGCAATCCCAGCATAAGCCCTTTAACTCCTGCTCTAATAGGGTCAGCGATGGCAGAGATGGCTGCTTTAATGGGTGGCAAAACCAGAGGTGCAGAGAACTCTTATAAAGGAGGTCAAATCAAAACCAGTGAAGGCTTGCCTGCGTTTTCATCTCTGGGGGCAATTTTCTGGTTACCTAGTTGCATGGTTGGCTATCATGCAGGGGAGGTGGGTATATGATATCATATCCAGAAATTATACAATACCATTTTTCCACACGCCTGTACCGTAGAAGCTGCAGTTATCAAATATTCTATCCAATCAAAGGAGAGCAGTTCCTCAGCAGGTGTCTTTCCCCCTGCAAGTAAGGCCATGCAGGAAGTTCCATAAGACCAGAGAGGGTAAGACGTTTAAGACTCTCTTTGCTTCCAAAGAAAAATAAGGATTTCAAGCCACTTCTGGATTTCAGTGGCCTAAATCAACTTGTAAAAAAGACCCAGTTCAGAATGGTCATGGTATTAGCTATTTTTGCCCCTTCTCAAGGCAAATGACTATGCTGCACTAACCTACAAAATGTCTACATGAGCATAAAGATTGGAAAATAATCCAGGAGCTTTCTGCACTTCTTGATAGGAATCAATCATTGCCAGTTTAGAGCCTTGCCCTTTAGTGTCACCACAGCCCTCCCGGTGTTCACCGAGTACATGGCATTGGATGCAGCTCACCAGCAACTAAAAGGGATCCAAGTGTTCCGTAGCTAGGTAATTGTCGCCTAGCTGCAAAAAACAGTGTGTGTACTCAAAGCCAGATATTACACTTTACAGCTCTGCCTATCCTTGGGCATCTCTGTAAACAATTAAAAGTCACAGCTTCAACCCTCACAACAAATTGATCCGATGTTGTCAGTCTTCATTTATTCCCTGACCTGTGGATTCAGGTCTGCATTCGGAAGTGACTCGGCCGTACTACAGCCCACGAGGACCAAATGCTCTTGTGCTTTTTTTCCCTTCCCATAATGCTCCTCTCCATTTTACCTCAGATCTCATTTGTCACTTCCATTGTTAAGATGCGTCACCAGCTCTCTTTAGCCAAGTATAATTATATTTTAAAATTGTCTAGTTATTTAACTGTTATAGTCTCTCTTTTACTTTGCTAGTCTCTCTGCATTAGTTTTAGAAAGCCTCTACCATGTATTTTCCCTTTTTACTCCTTTCCCTTTCGCCTGTTTCACTTTGGTATAATCTTCGCTACCATAGTTGGTAGACTTTCTTTCAATTCTCTCACGTTCTAGTTTATTTAAAAAAAAAAGAAGAGTTTTTCTTATATACTGCTGGTATTTTTTGTCTACCATTTCTGGTAGCACTTCTGTATACACTTACCATTTCCAGTTCTCTGTACGTATACTTTTGTACCCTTGGGTATTCTGAGCTTAGCATTGCTGGTAGCACTTTACTGTAATTTTTTTCCCCACTATCTCAAATTTCCGGTTGTTTTTTATGTGCTGCTGTTTTCTCTCCTCTAGATATGGTTGATAAAGGAAAGGGCACTTCCGGCTTTAAAATATCCCATAAGTGCGATAGGAAAATGCCTGATTCTGATGGTTATTCACTGCGTGTGTATTACTTAGGCTTTTTACATCTACAAGAAGACTGTTCAATATGCCATGGATTCAGTCACTGAGCCTTGGAGTGAAAGGGGATCCAGTGTCTGTCTGCCTGGGATGACATGCTTGACAAGCCACGCTGCTTCGCAAGGGACGGCTTGCACCTGTCACCCCTGGGATTCCGGATATTGGCTAAGGCTCTTGCCACCCCCATAGTGCCTTTTTTAGGCAAGGCTCAAATTCTAAACCTACCACCCTAGAAAACAAAAATGGGAAGAAACTGAGGGTAATGCTGCTCAATGCCAGAAGTCTAAATCTCAAAATGCACGCACTCGAGGCCCTTCTCAGTATGGAGAACATCGATGTCTGTGCTGTAACTGAAACCTGGTTCAAGGCTCCTGAGGGCACCCCGGCACTATTAGGTTTTACCTCATATCATGCTCCGCCCCAAAACCCGGACCACACCACAAAAGGAGGGGTGTATCCATATTCATAAAGGATACCCACACCTCCAGGTTGGTGGCAACGCACGAAGCTTCGCAAACCATCCAGGTGCAACTAACCATAGGCAAAACTGCTCTACAAATTGTAGCATGCTACAGGCCACCCTCTCAAACTCAGGAACCCCACACAGCCTTCCTGAAGACACTGGAGGGTATAAATGTATCTCCAAACACCATCATATTGGGTGACTTCAACTACCCGAATATAGACTGGGAACATTACTCAAGCCCTAACTTTCTAGCCCAACGGTTCCTGGAGTTCATAAATTCAAATGCCATGGAACAGCTAGTCACTGTTCCCACAGAGGAGAAAATATACTAGATCTCATTGTCACAAACATGGGGATATAATGCTCCACACCGAAGTATATCCCTCATTGGTGAGATCTGATCATAAACTAATCTCACTGGAAATCCACATCCCGCCCCACCCCAAACAAAAAGACCATAGTGAAGAACTTCTCTAAAGCAAACTTCACACTACTCAAGACTGGTGTGGTATCCTTCAAGGCCCCTGAGCCAGAGGAAACCACAACCCAAGCTGGAAGCCCATACAAATGCCTTCTATGAACACCTCCAGGACTGCATGGATCAGGCAATCCCAAATAAAACCAAGACTCTTTCCACAAAGGGCAAACGTCCAGTCTGGTGGACCCCAGCCATTAACAAACTTTACAATAAGAGGAGAAAGCTATTACATGATAGAACAAAATCCATAAAAGGAAGTCACCCTGATCATTATTAGTAAAAAGATACGAGCACTCATAAAATCAACTAAGGCCAATTTTGAGAGAAAAATTGCCATGGATTCAAAGGACAATCATAAGGCCTTTTTCAGCTATGTTAGGAACCTGGGTGGAAACTCCCAGATATGCTCAGAATTAGTCCAAAATGATACAAAAATCACTGAACCCACAGACATTGCCAACATACTGGCAGACAGGTTCAGTGCAAACTTCACCCCTCTCCCCTAAAGGAGAGATAACTATCCCAGCCGAGTGTAGCCTCCCAGACATCTCAAATGCGCAGGTGAAAGCTGCTCTCTCTAAAGCTAAAAACACAGCATCAATGGGACCGGATGATATCCCCGGCTGTGTGCTACACGAGCTAAATGAGGAATTAAACCCGCACATAAGGCAGCTGTTTAATCTCAGCCTTACTACAGGATACGTGCCCAAGGAGTGGCGTACGGCAACTGTGGTCCCACTCCACAAAGGCGGCGCCTCTACGGACCCTGGTAATTACCACCCCATAAGCTTAAGTCTAGTCTGCAAAGCTATGGAGAGGATCATAATGGAGCTCATAAACAAAGATATAGGGGACTTGCAGACATTGGACCCGACCCAGTTTGGCTTTGTCAAGGGAAGATCATGCCTTTTGAACTTGGTCGACTTCTTCGAAACAGTCACCAAGGCCATTGATGAGGGAAAGGCAGTCCATACAGCCTACCTTGACCTTGCAAAGGCTTTCGACACAATACCCCACTCGGGTATTGTAGAAAAACTTACCAGCTTAAATGTAAACCCATATGTCACAAGATGGGTTGCAAACTGGCTTAAGGACAGAACCCACAGGGTTAGAGTTGCTGGCGCTGTGTCAGACTCCAAGCCGGTCACAAGTGGTGTCCCACAGGGCTCGGTCCTTGGCCCCCTATTGTTTGGCATCTACTTCTCAGAAGTACAGGCCAACATGGGAGGACTTTGGCTGACAAAGTTTGCAGACGACTGCAAACTGGGCGCCATAGTGGAAAGTGCATCGGACACGGATATCCTTCAGAAGGGACTCACGGAAACAGATAGCTGGTGCCAGAGCCATGGCCTGAAGTTAAACGCCAAAAAATGTATAGTCATACTCTTCGGGAAAAACAAGGTAACCCCACGCTACCATATAGGTGGCAATCCACTAAGCACAGAAGAGGTTATCAAGGACCTGGGGACCCAGGTTGACAGTGGCCTTTCTTTTGACACTCACGTTGCTAAAGTGGTTAGAAAGACCTTCTACATTGCCCACCTGATCATGAAGGGATTTACATCCAGATCTAGTGAGGTCATTGTTCCCCTGTACTCTTCACTTATCAGACCAATGATCGAGTACAATGCCCCATTCGGGATGTATCTCACCCGACATCTGCAGCAATTGGAGAGACCCCAAAAGTTCCTCACCAAAAGGATAAAGGGACTCCAAAATCTGTCATATGCTGCCAGATTGAAGAAACTCCAGCTCTATTCAGTCGCATACCGCCTGCTCAGAGGTGACATGTGCCTGACATACAAGGCCATGTCCAACCCGGAATTAATGGACATGCTCCACCTCAAAAATCCAAATCCACCAAAACCACTAGAGCAAGCGACTTAAACCTTAGCACGGATATAAATAGGACGTGCTGGAGGGATAGATTTATCACTCAGAGACTCCCTATGCTGTGGAATAAAATCCCGGTCCATGTGAGGCAGAGCACCTCGCTGACTCTGTTCAAGAGAAATCTAGACCTGTGGATGGGAGATCGTAGGTTTACCCCGGGAATCATCTCTGTGTCACTGCTGGACAGAGGCACAACAAACTAATGGGCACAGTATTTTTTCATATAAGGGGTGGCGTAAGCCACAAAAATTTGGGCTAGGCTTATAAATGCCTTAGGGCAGATAGCCTAGTATAAACCTATGAACCTATGAACCTAAAGGACAAATTAATGTTGAAAGGCATGCTTAAGTCTTCTTTTGAGGAGGACTTATTTGGTTCCAAATGTAAGACTGACCCTTCTTCCTCCTCCTCCTCTTCATCAAAAACTGAAAAACATAAGAAAAGTCACTTGGCACCAGTGACTAAGAAAGCTAAACTGGAAGTTCCACAAATGGCTATGGAACTGAAAGCCTTGCCTCTGAGACTACGTACACCTTTGGCACTGGAGGAGACATAACAAAAAACAGACAAGACTTTAGAACTGGCAACCTTGGTTACATTCACTGTATCTGCAACGACACTTAAGATTCTGACAGTAATTCTTGAAGAACCAGAGTTGATGTTTCCAAGAATGCAATATTCCCCATCTGCAGATCCCTATGTGGGACAATTGCATAGACCCTTTTTGGAGAGACCTAAATCTTCGTCTACCCAAACAGTTCGCTCCACCAAGAGCTTATCAGAATTGGATGTGCTGAGGCTAGTGGATCAGCTTCTTGCGGCGAGAGGATTGGCTTCTATGTCCTCTGTTCCAACTACCTCCAGATGTTCTTCGTGTTTCACTGTTGCAGTCATTACATTTGGGTTATCTGCTTGCAGGTAGCCCTCAGTCGGCCTGATTAACAAAGTCTTGGGTCCTGCGTCAGTTGCTGTCCCTTCTTCCATGACGTCAGGTCGTCGGGTATAAAACATGCAACCGACACCATTACATCCGTCTTTCTTGCCGTGCAGTGCCCAAAGCAGAAGCAGTTCGCAAGTGCTGGTCGGCCGACTCCTGAAATTTTCGTTTTGGAGTTTCAGAACCAAAGTCTTCAACTAAAGCTAAGTACCCCGTTGGGGAACTTTTTTTTTCTCCTTACCGATCTCAGTAAAAGTTAATAATTGCATTACTTGTGGAAAGCAAATACCTCATAAAGATTTTCATTTGTACTGTATTTCTTGCTTAGGCCCTGATCATGATGTACCTTGCTGTCGATTTTGTGCTTTATTTAATCAGCGCACTACCCGTCATCGGTATATTTTCGCCTCTAAATATTTCGGTTCTCTGTTTAATTATCCAGAAATGTCGTCGGTTAGCCGTCCGACTACCTGGATTCTAAAAAAATGCAAAGATAAAGACAGAGACATGCCGCCATGGTCCAAAACTGCTGATGACGCTTCTCCTAAGCCAGCCGCCAGTTTGCCGGTACTCAGTGAGGCGCTTTTGCAGCCCCTGATACCTGCTACGTCTGATTCGCAGTCCTCTACTGAGACCCATTCGGAGTCCAGTATGCTGCGAGATGCTTCAACTATGGAACTCGCAGATGTTTCTACCTTGGATGGGTCCGGAGCCACTGTGCAGACACCAGCTTCTGAGGGTGTATTCAGGCCTATAGACTTGCATATTAAACCAATGCCTCCTCCTTTACTTAGGCCTAAATCTCGATCCATGCCTAAAAAACTGATGCCCAGGCCACATGCTCAGGCCTCTATGCCTAAAAAGCAAATGATAAGAATGGCTGAAGATTTAATAACTCTAATCAGTGATAGCCAACCCCCCCCCCCCTTTCTAAGAGGCCTAGGACTGAAGTTGGTTATGAATCTTCTGATCAGGATTCTGTTGTTTCTGATTCTTCTGATGATCTGGATTTGCCCTTTTCTACTTATGAAGATTCTGATGCAGAGGACTATATTCGCTCTGCTTCCCCTCCTGAGGATTTTTCTTTTGGTGAAACCTTACATACTCATAAGGGAGCATTTCCACTGGGAAAGCCAGGATTTTTCTGATTCAAAAAAGAGGCTTAGGGATTTCCTCCTTCTACCTCAGCATAGGCCTTTAGCTATTCCTTCTGTACTAGAGGTTGTTGATGATGCTTTTTCGGAATCTAGTTTGGCCCCTGATTCCCTGCCTCCTGCTCCCAGAAAACCTGAAAGATACAGGGTCCCCCGAGTCCCAAAAGTTCTTTTTTAAAAATCCTATTGCAGATCCAGAGACTATTTCTCAGGGGCCCAAGGGCATTAAGGCTTCTACTGCTAAAAATCCTACCCCTTCTGATAGATACTCCAGTGGGCTGGATAGATGGGGTTAGAAGGTTTACACTTCTGTAACCTTGGCCATTAGGGCTTTAAACTGCCAGTTTCATATGTTAAAGTGTCAGCAACATGTTATTGGACTGCTTAAACAGAAAATAATGTTGATTTCTGACTGTGTGGAAAGTAAAGAATTACAGGATTTAATGCATTCATCTGAACAAGTTGGAAAACATACGTTGCAATGTGGTTTTGATTCATTAGAGGCCTCTTGCAGGGCTGCTGTTACTGGGTCTGTGCTCAGGAGGCATGCTTGGCTTAGGGAGCAATCTTTGCCTGATCATGTTAAAGCTAAATTGTTGGATGCTCCTTTAAATCAGGACCGCCTGTTTGGCAACAAGACTGAGGAAGTTCTTAAAAAGATGGAAGGTAAAGCTAAATCTGTGCAAACTGTTAAAGGTTTTTTTACAAGTTCAGCCTCCTAGATTTAGTAGGCACTGGCCCTCTAAGAATTTGTCCTTTCCAGCCCCTTCCAGGTCTTCTCAAGCCAAACCCAGACACAGCAAAAACCCCAAGTTTCAGTCCCAGGAGACACACAGAACTAAGCAGTGGGGGCCTCCACTTCCAAATCTGGGAATATGACCCCCCCCATGGTAAACTGTCTCAATGACTTAATTTTAACATTTCCAAGACTTACCAACTGACTGCCCCTTTGGGGGGAAAGATTGCTCTTCATGCAAGGCATTGGGAACTCATGACCCAGGACAAATGGGTTTTAAATATAGTGCCTCAGGGTTGTAGATTTCACTTCCACATGTTGCCAACACCAAGCAGGTGGCTGGACCTACCCCCAAATCAGTGGACAGAGGCCCAAAAACAAGTACTTTCTCTCTTAAGCATGGGGGCTATTCAGCTGGTACCAGAAGAGGAAAAGGGACAAGGTTTCTACTAGAGACTTTTCCTGGCACCCAGAAAAGACAATTCATGGCGTCCTATCCTGGACTTTTCTACTCTAAACACCTTTTCCAAAATTCAAGATGCTGACTCTTCACCAATTACATCCTATGCTAGGCAAAGATGCCAGGTTAGTAACACTAGATTTAAAAGAAGCATACCTGCACATCCCAATCGGGGAATCTTGCAAAAGATACCTACGCTTCAAAGCAGGCTACACGCACTATCAGTTCTCTGCACTGCCCTTTGGCTTATCTACTGCACCCAGAGTATTCACAAAGTGCCTAGCTCCAGTTATTGCATTTTGCAGGCAAAGAAATATTCAAATATACCCATATCTGGACGATTGTCTAATTCAGGCAGAAAGCCAGGACATACTTTTGAATCATCTGGTCTTTGTACAAAGGGTTCTAGCTTGTCTGGGGTACACCATAAATGAAAAGAAATCACACCTGGTACCCTGTCAACAAATTATATTCCTGGGAGCAAGCTTGAATACAACTTCCCAGATGGCTTACCTCACGCCAGAGAAACAAATTCATTTGATAACCTACTTCAAACAAGTGGCCACAAAAACCCTGTTGTCTGCAAGACAAATACTGCAAGCCTTGGGGTTCATGGCCTCCTGCATTCTTCTAATTCCATATGCAAGACTGCATATGAGGAAACTACAGTGGTATCTAAAAAGCCTGTGGTGTCAACATTCTCAAGACCTAGAAACAATGATTCCTATCATACATTGCCTATGCCTAGAGTTCCTTTGGTGGGCAGAGGCCTGCCATCAAAACAAGGACTACCTTTCACACTACCCAATGCCACCCAAACCCTAACAACAGATGCATCAGACTATGCATGGGGGGCTCACCTGGCAGGGAAGTGCATTCAGGGCAAATGGAACCCAAATCAAATGCACCTGCATATCAATAAAAAAGAAATGTTAACTGTACAGAATGCACTGACAGCCTTCAAGGACCACATTTCTCCAGGACATCTAATGGTAAAGATGGACAACACCACTGTTATGTGGTACATAAACAAGCGGGGGGGGGGGGGTACACATTCTTACCCCCTCTGCAGACTACCCATGGCATTGTGGAACACAGCCTACAGCTACCAAGTGCACCTTCAAGCTCAATTCCTGCTCGCAAAATTAAATACACTGGCAGACAGACTAAGCAGAAACCTCATAGACCCACACGAGTGGAAACTGGAACCGAGGATTTTCAACATACTGACAAGCAAATGGGGGAGCCCAGATATAGACCTGTTTGCCTCTCCACAGAACTACCAATTGGACAAATTTTGCACAAGGACTCCCCACAAACAAGCCTGGAATGTGGATGTTCTGTCCTTCAACTGGAAAAACCTATCAGTCTTTGCCTTCCCCCCCTCTGCCACCGCTGTCCAAAGTACTACTAAAAATCAGACAGGACAAACCAAGGATGATTTTGATTGCTCCAGACTGGCCGTGCCAACACTGGTACCCCCTCCTGCACAGTGTGTCATGATTATCTCCATAGCACCTGCCTCAGACTCCTTCCCTGCTGTCTCAGCGGGAGAACCAGATTCTGCACCCTCAGCTTCTAACACAACCTTGCAGCTTGGCTAATTACTTAATCTCTCCTTTACCATCCGTCATCAAACCTGTGATGGATATCATTTTAGAGGCAAGGAGGCCTAGTACTAGAAAATCTTATGCTGAAAAATGGAAAAGATTGTGTGCCTGGAACCACTCTCAAGGGATGAGCACAGCAGCGCCCAATTTACCTCAGATTTTACAATACTTAACTGAGATGCTTCACAAGGGCCTGTCTTTTTCCTCCATTAAAATCCACGCCTTAGCCATTTCAGCTCATTATAACACAGGACCTCCCCTCTTCCCTCATCCACTGCTCAAGCAGTTCCTCAGAGGGACCAAAAATTTGAGACCACTCAGGAGAGCTCCAACCCCAGCCTGGGACCTTAACTTTGTCTTGGAGAAACTCACTCTACCTTCTTTCGAGCCAGCTGCTGCTGCAGACTTAAAATTTCTTTCTTGGAAAACAGCTTTCCATTTAGCAATCACTTCAGCTAGAAGGGTATCTGAATTACAGGCCCTTATGACAGTGGAGCCTTTCATCATCTTTCATGCGGACAGGGTGTCCCTCAGAACCAGTCCATCCTTCATGCCCAAGGTGGTAATCAGTGTGGCTCTTAATCAGTCCATTAATTTGCCAACCTTCTTTCCCAATCCACAGAATAAAGGGAATGGATACTGCATTCCTTAGATGTGCACAGACAACTTAGATTCTACTTGGACAGGATTAAACTTCAAAGGAAATCTGAACAACTGCTGGTGGCATTTGCTGCAGGGGCAGAGGGGAAGGCTATTTCAAAGCAAACCATTTCTAAATGGATAAGCCATTGCATTCATTTCTGCTATAAGCACCATGGAAAACCTAACCCCCACGGGATCAGACCTCACTCCACCAGGTCTGCATCTACCTCTACAGCCTTTCTCAGAGGCATCCCTGCCAGGGACATCCTAGAAGCTGCTACCTAGAGTTCTGTACATACTTTCACCAAGCATTATCATTTGCCAATTTTCTCTTAAATCCAGAGCTGGCTTTGCCACTGCAGTCTTGCAGGGCCTTATAGCTGGCCCTAATGCTATCTAAATTCCTCCTCCCAACCATAGCTTTGGGAATCTACCCAAATGAAATGACTGCAACAGTGAAACACAAAGAACATAGTACAGTTGTGTACACTTATCATAAATGTAGATGTTCGAGTGTATTCACTGTTGCTGTCCTGGTTACCCTCCCTCCAGCCCCCTAACGTCTTTTGACTATACATCTACTTTCCTTTACTATGCTTAAAAGCCTTTTTGGTGTATTTGCTTTTTTGTTGGAGGTATATCTTTGTACTTTTAAATTTAATTGCTTCCCATTAGGAGGGCACCTGACATCTGGGGCAAGAAAAACTGATGTAATGGCATCGGCTGCATGTTTTATACCCCTGACGACCTGACATCATGAAAGAAGGGACAGCAACCGATACAGGACCCAAGACTTTGTTAATCAGGCTGACTGAGGGCTACCTGCAAGCAGATAACCCAAATGTAATGACTGCAACAGTGAATACAGTCGAACATCTACATTTATTGTAAGTGTACTTAACTGTACTTTCTGGAACTACTTTCTCTATGACTCCACCAAATCTTCTTCCTCTGACCCCATCTGTGGTTTTGGAGACTCACGCTTCAATCCCTCTAACACTGATTGTCTTGGCTCCAGCCAGATCTTTTTCTCCAAGGCCAACTACTACCCTGAACACTTCGGTCCTCTTGGAATGGAGAGCTCCTGGGGTGGAGGTTCCACTATGTCGGATCGAAAGGACAGGTTTTGACTCCAGTTTTCTTTTTTTTTTTTTTTTTTTTTTTTTTTGTGCTGTCCCTGCACCTCGGGGCCTCGGCATGCGTGTACTCTGCTTCAGCATCAGGGCAGTCTCCTCAGAGCGGGGAGTGACGTCTGTTCCAAGGCAGTCATTCTTGGTTCCGAGCTCCCTTCCCTCTTTGGGGGAACCTTTCTTCCAGGCAGTAGAGAGGGCTTTGTGCTCGGTGGGCACCCAGACCTCTGTCCCCCGATGAGAGTTAATTCGTGACCCTTCCTCTTGTTCTGATTCTCAACCAGCCTCTGCATTGTGACAGCGAGGGCTGAAACTGCAGGATACACCTGTCCAGGTTTTATCCTCTTCTGACACTTCTTCAGATTTTCCCACTGAAGAAGTTCCTCACTAGAGAAAGTGCAAGAGGAAGCACTTGGATTCCCTAGACGAATCCATCACTGAGGATACTGTCTACAGTGAAGTGGAGAGTTTCCCTAGGTCACCCTCTGAAGATGTCTCCTTTGGAGACATCTTGAAGATCCTTAAACAGAGGGTTGGCTGGATGTCCCAGCATCCTTCCCCAGAAGAGTCAGTATTCTTGCCAGCTTTCGGCTCTTGCCCATCTGCTTCTTGGGTAACTTCACCAGCTGATGATCTTATCAAGCTGATCAAACAGTGGGCATGGAAAGCTCCTGATTCCATAGAGCCAATCCCTAAGAGGCCAGACTATCTAAACTCCTGAAGATTTTCAGTTTTGGACTAAAGGATTAGCAATAGATGCCTTGGTGATTGTGGCAGCCACAAAGAAAAAACTGTCTGAGGAGAGTTCTACCATCCTTCCTCCCAGTCGAGAGTCTTGGGAGATGGATATATTTGGAAAGCAGGAGTACACTTCATTGACCTTTGCTCTATGGTCAAACTTTATTGCACACTTCACTAGACTCCAAAGGGATCTGATTAAGGAGTTAACAAATACCCTTGTAGGAAATGTCTCTGAAGTAGTCTAAGAAAAGGTTGCTTCCTAGTTGGCCACCCTCAAGTCCATATGCAACTCGTCCATGAAGCACATAGCACATGCAGCCGAAGGGATAACCAGAGCAGCGGGTTCCAACATAGGTAGAAAGAGACGTGTCTAGATGGGCTTATGCAACTTTGCAGAGCTATTCAAGTCTTCATTCATCAATCCACCTTTTGACAAATCTTCTCTTTTTGGCCCAGATGTTTGACAGACCTTGTTGAGCTGTGAGAAAGATGGGAAGGCCCTTTCTGCAGTGGGCGCACGTGGAAAAATGTAGTTCTGAAAGTCCCAAGGTGCTTTCCAGGACACACTTGGTGGCAGCTCCCTCAGAGGAGTAAGTTTTAATTGAAGACTGCATTCACGTGGCAGAGGTGGCCCACAAAATCAGGGTTCCAGAGCTTCTTCCTTGGCCAGACCCTACCAGTGCTTATGAAAGAAGGCCTGATTACTTGCCTCTGGAAGCAGTCGGAGGATGATTATCCTTACACCAACATGCCTGGCTACAAATAACTACAGATGTTTGGGTGCAAAGGATTATTACCAGAAGATGCACCATTCCCTTTCATACCCTTCTGAAGAAATTCAAAAGGATCCCCAATGTTCCACCCAGTCAGAGGGAACCAGCAGTTTCAGAAATGAGAAACTGCTAGAAAAAAAGAGTCATCCAAAACACACCCCCCGACCAGAAAGAATCTGAAATTTACTCGATTCTTTTTAGTGCCAAGGAAGACAACGGACTGGAGACCAGTTTTGGATCTCAGTGTTTTGAACAAATCTGTTAGACAAACAAAATTCAAGATGGTCACATTTCATTCCATCCTTCCCTTTTTATGAAAGGATGATTAGATGTGCTCAGTAGATCTCCGGAACATGTATTACCACATTAAGATGGACAAGCTCTCCGTGAGATTTTTCTGCTCCTGGCTGGGAGCCAGTCACTACTAAGTCAGAGTCCTGCCCTATGGTCTCACCTCAGCTCCCAGGTGTTCACCAAATGCATGGCAGTGGTAGCGTCTCACTTGAGACTACAAGGACACCTAGCGTTTTGTATTTAGATGACTGGCTCATCGCCGCTCCCACCAAGCATCTCTTAGAAAAATCAAAAGACTGCGTCCTTCAGACTTGCATCTATCTCAAAGTCACAATAAACCATCAGAAATCTCATCTGATCCCAATGCAGAATATGGAATTTATAGGGGCAAATGTGAATACAAACACTTTCATAGCTCCTCTTCCCTTCCCTTGTCTAGAAAACATCAGATTTCAATTCAGGAAAACCTCCAGCAGCAAGACAGTAGCCACACTTCTGGTCCTGCAGGCTCTAGGTTCTTTGGCAGCGACCATTACTTTGATACCTGTAGCAAGATTCCACATGAGGATTCTACAATGGCTTCTTGCATCCCAGTGGTCCATTCCTCATCATCATATTTCGCATCATATTTTAGTGACCAGCTATTGCAAAAGAGATGATCTCTGGTGGATTCATTCCACAGACATTCTAGTGGGATGGATTTTCATACCACCACAGACGCCTCCCAGATCGGGGGGGCATTATCTGGGCAAGACAGTCCAAGGCACTTGGTCACATACAGAGGCCAGTTTGCATATCAATGTCCTAGAGATGAGGGCAGTGCTGTTAGCGTTGCAGGCCTTAAAAGTTGATGTTCATCGTGCATACAGCTGCATTCATAACAGATGGTTTGTCCTGCCGTCAGGCGGGTCCTCGGTCGGCTGAATTCCAAAGTCTAGGTCCGGCGTCAGATGTCGTCGCTTCTTCCCTGACGTCAGTGCGGCAGGGGTATAAAAGAACCAGCTGACGCCATTTTCTTCAGTCTTTCTTGCCGCGCGGTACCCGAAGCAGAAAGCTCCTGAGATTATGAAAATTTTTCAGCCGAAGTCTTCTTAAAAGCTAAGTACCCTGTTGGGGAAACTTTTCTTGCCTCAGACCAATGTCAGACAAAGTTAATAATTGCATTTCATGTGGGAAGCAAATACCGCATAAGGATTTCCATTCCTTCTGCATTCCTTGCTTAGGCCCAGACCATGACGTCTTGGCCTGTCGTTTTTGTGCTAGATTCAACAAACGCACTATTAAGCGTTGGGCGAAGTTCGCCCAACACTATTTTGGTAAAAAATTTAATTACATTATGTCGTCGGATACTCCGACTCCAGTTTTGAGTAAATGACGCAAAGATAAGGACCGACACATGAGTCCCGCGACTTCTACCGACACCACGCTAAAGCCGGCTACAGGTGCTCCGGTTCTCAGCGAGGCGCCTACGCAGCCCCTGAGTACCGATGACGCTTCTTTAGCAGTGTCTTCTGTGCCCGAGGTCGCAGGCTCCTTGGCCCCAACCCCGACTACAGATACCGATGCCACTCTTGGTGGGGAAACTCAGAGTTTAGACAGGCTTGCCACCTCTCAAGGTGTCTTCAGACCTTCCTCTTTTTCCATTAAAGGAAAACGACCATCAACCACAAAGTTAGCAAACACTAACAATAAGGCATCGACCAGGAATGTAGTGAATCTTTTTCCATTAAAGCTTTCACAAAATCTAAAGTAGCCATGAAAACTAAAAGACAAGCTCCACAGAGCCCCTCTCAAGGCCCCATGCCTAAAAAACAGATGCTCAAAATGGCTGAGGATTTGATTACTCTTATCAGGGGTTCTCAACCCCCCCCTCGGACAAAAGGCCCAGGATGGAGGAAGACTATCCTTCCTCAGACCAGGCCTCTATTACCTCAGAACATTCTGAGGACCAGGAATATTCATATTCCCCTTTTGAAGATTCTGATGCTGAGGAGTCCATTCCCTCTGTTTCCCCCCTGAGGACTATTCCTTTGGGGAAACCTTACATACCTTGAGGGAACACTTCCACTGGGAAGGCCAAGATTACTCAGATTCCAAGAAAAGGCTCAGGGATTTTCTCTTGCTTCCTCAGCACAGGCCTCTGGCTATCCCTCCTGTCTTGGACATACTAGATGATGTGTACACAGAGGCCAGCCTTAACCCAGATTCTTTGCCTCCAGCTCCTGTTAAACCTGACAGATATTACCGGGTTCCTGATTCACACCAATTCCTATACAAAAGCCATGCTGCTGACCCAGAAACTATTTCACAGGGTCCCAAGGGAATTAAGGCCTCTACTGCCAAAAATCCGTTACCGTCGGAGAGAGATTCCAGAGCTTTAGAAAGGTGGGGGGGGGAGGTATACACCTCGGCCACTTTAACCATGAGGGCATTAAACTGTCAGCTCCATATGTTAAAGTATCAACAGTTTTTGTTATCTCAGTTGAAAAGCAAAATGACACAACCTGAACAACCAGACTTGAAGGAGTTGCAGGATTTGTTACATAGTGCAGAGCAAGTGGGTAAACGTACCTTGCAATGTGGTTTTGATGCTTTAGAGGCCTCATGTAGAGCTGCTGTTACAGAGTCTTTCATACGTAGACATGCTTGGCTCAAAGAGCAAACCTTACCAGATCATGTCAAAGCTAAATTACTAGATGCACCTCTTCAAAAAGATGTATTGTTTGGTGTTAAAGCTGAGGAGGTATTAAAGAAAATGGAGGAAAAGGCAAGATCAATGCAAACAGTGAAAGATTTCCTACAGGTACAACCTCCACATTTCAGCAGAAATTGGCCTTCAAAAAATTGGTCCTTTCCAGCCACGGACAGACCTCAAAGAGGTAGATACAGGCGCCCGAGGGGTAGAGGGCAAGCTCAAGGATCATTCAGAGCTAGACAGTGGCAAGCACCTACACCAAGAGGTGGAGAGGATAGATCACAGCCATTCAGAAAGCAGACACAATGACTTTCCCCTTTGCATGCCAAGCAAAACTTTAATGGCAGTACCTTTAGGCGGAAAACTGGCATTATTTTCAAAAAATTGGCATATTGTCACAAAAGACAAATGGATCCTGGACATTATAGACAGAGGCTACAGATTCCACTTTCACACCCTTCCAAAAATGAGAGGCATGCCAAACCTGCCACAAAAACAAAGGGCAGAGGCACAAAAACAAATTTCAGCTCTCATGGACATGAAAGCTATTCAAGAGGTACTTGCACAAGAACAGGGTCAAGGTTTTTATTCCAGACTATTCCTGGTACCAAGGAAGGACAAAGATTGGAGACCTATTTTGGACCTATCCATCCTAAACACATATTTACTCGTGCCAAAATTCAAGATGCTCACATTACAGCAGCTTCTTCCCATGCTGGGCAAGGAGTCTTGGCTGGTAACATTGGACCTCAAGGAGGCATACCTGCATGTCCCTATCAGACAAGATTGCAGAAGATACCTCAGATGTCTTGCAGGTTCAACCCATTATCAATTCTCTGCATTGTCCTTTGGCTTATCTACTGTGCCCAGAGTGTTTACGAAATGCCTGGCATCAGTAATTGCCTTCTGCAGACTTCAAGGAATACAAATATACCTATATCTGGACGACTGCCTGATCCAAGCGGACAACAAGCACATACTTCTGAAACACCTGGTGTTTGTAATAAAGTTGTTGAACTTTCTGGGATACACAGTCAACAAAAAGAAATCAAAACTAATACCCTCTCAAACAATAATTTTCCTGGGTGCCAGCTTGAATACAAACACCCAGATGGCCTACCTCACGCCAGAGAAACAAGGCCAACTATCTCAATACTTCAGAAAAATGGCAACCTTCACCAGGCTGACTGCAAGGAAAATCCTGCAGGCTCTTGGATTCATGGCATCTTACATCCTGCTAATCCCATGTGCAAAGCTGCATATGAGGAAACTTCAATGGTACCTAAAAAATTTATGGTCTCAACACAGCCACAGTTTGGAAACATTTATACCACTCATTCCATGTCTTCAAAAGGAATTTTTGTGGTGGACTCAAGCATGCCAAAGAAACATAGGTCTCCCCTTCTGCATGCCTCAAGCAAATCAAATCATCGCAACAGATGCCTCGGACTACGCCTGGGGGGCGCACATGACAGATCAGTGCATTCAGGGCAAATGGTCCCAAAAAGAAAAGCACCTACACATCAATCAAAAGGAAATGCTAGCAGTACAAAATGCTATTATGGCCTTCAAAGACCTACTGCATCCAGGCCAGCTATTGATAAGGACAGACAACACCACAGTGATGTGGTACATAAACAAACAGGGAGGAACTCATTCATACCCCCTGCGCAGACTAGCCATGTCTCTTTGGAACACGGCTCTGGAATCACAAATCCAACTTCAAGCACAATTCCTGCCAGACAAGAAAAACACGCTGGCAGACAACCTAAGCAGAAATATGACAGATCCACACGAATGGAAGTTGCATCCTCAGGTTTTCACAAAGATAATCCAGGCATGGGGAAGGCCAGACATAGATCTCTTTGCTACCCACAGAAATTACCAACTGGAAATATTTTGCTCAAGGACCTATCATCCACAGACATGGAAAGTGGACGTACTTTCTTTCAGTTGGACAACATTGACAGTTTATGCCTTTCCACCTCTTCCACTGCTGCCCAAAGTTCTATTACAGGCCAGAGCAGACAGGCCAAAGATGATTCTCATTGCTCTGGACTGGCCAAGACAACACTGGTACCCACTCCTAAGGAGCCTGACGCATTCCCCACCATGGATCCTGCCTCTAGTGCCTCTTCTTTTGACCCAGCACAACTTCAAAACTCTTCACAGTCAGCTGAAAACCCTCAATCTAGCCGCATGAAGGATTCCTTGATTTCCCAACAAACCCTCCTCTCCAAGGAGGTGCAGGATGTCATCTTGGAGGCCAGAAGGCCTTCTACTAGAAAAACCTACTTTGCCAAATGGAAACGGTTTTGTGCCTGGAATCAGAAAAAGGGCCAGAATCCTTGGGTACTAAATTTACCTCAAATATTACAGTACCTAGCTGAGATGTTAAACAGTGGACTTTCCTTCTCCTCCATCAAGATCCATGCTTCAGCCATTTCTGCACATTACAACACTGATCCTCCTTTATTCTCACATCCTCTCTTAAGACAGTTCCTCAGAGGGGCTAAGAATATAAACCCCCCAAGGAAGCCACCAGTACGTGCTTGGGACCTCAACTTCATTTTAGAAAAACTGACCCTGCCTCCATTTGAGCCAGCTTCTTCAACAGATCTGCAATATTTATCATGGAAAACAGCCTTCCTTCTTGCTATCACCTCAGCACGCAGGGTTTCGGAACTTCAAGCCCTCATGGCTGTGCAACCTTTCATCATTTTCCATCAGGACAGAGTTTCCTTATGAACCAACCCTTCCTTTATTCCAAAGGCAGTATCCAGTGTAGCCTTAAATCAGACTATGCACTTACCTACCTTTTATCCTAACCCACAAAACAAAGGGGAAAGACTACTACATTCCTTGGGCATTCACAGACAACTTTGTTATTATTTGGACAGGACAAAGCCATTCAGAAAATCAGAGCAACTTTTTGTGTCCTATGCTACAGGTGCTCAAGGAAAGGCTATTTCCAAACAGACAATCTCAAAATGGATAGCCCACTGCATACGCTTTTGTTACTCATTTCATGGTAAAACTGTACCTACAGGCATCAGATCTCACTCCACAAGGGCCACAGCTACCTCTGCAGCTTTCCTCAGGGGGGTTCCTACCAAGGATATTTTGGAAGCAGCCACTTGGAGTTCTGTACACACTTTCTCCAAGCACTATCACCTTCCACTATACTCTAAATCTAGAGCGGGCTTTGCCACAGCAGTCTTGCAGGGCATCCTTGCTCCTCCTAGTTCCACTTAGTGCCTGCCACCCCTTTTTAGCTTTGGGATTCTACCCATCTGTTATGACTGCAGCTGTATGCACGATGAACATAGTACAGTTTTATACCTACCATAAATGTAGATGTTCGAGTGCTAATACAGCTGCAGTCCAGGTTTCCCTCCCTCCATCCCCTCTTGGGACAGGCCTTATGACAAACACCTCCTCATACAACCTGATTGGGGTATTCTTTTATGGTGTATTTACTTGCAAACTACTATTTTTTGATTATATTACATTGCATTATTACATAAGTTTATGTTTTGCCTTCCTTCTGGGGGCACCTGACATCTGGGGCAAGAAAAACTGAAGAAAATGGCATCGGCTGGTTCTTTTATACCCCTGCCGCACTGACGTCAGGGAAGAAGCGATGACATCCGACGCCGGACCTAGACTTTGGAATTCGGCTGACCGAGGACCCGCCTGACGGCAGGACAACCCATCTGTTATGACTGCAGCTGTATTAGCACTCAAACATCTACATTTATGGTAGGTACAAAACTGTACTTTCTTCCTCCAGGGACAGTTGCGAACCAGACAGACAACATGTCAGTTGTTTGGTTCCCCCGTGTTTGTTGATGTACCAAGTCTTATTCTGTTTGTCGAGAAGCACTCAGAGTTTGGAAGTGGGCTATCTGTTCCATCCACTTTCTAAAAAAAAATGCACATCCCGAGGACTTCCAGTCTAATAGCAGACAAGCTGAGCAGATGCATCCTCATGCCTCATGAGTGGACTCTCAGCCCGAAAGTGGCACAAATGATTTTTCGCCGCTGGAGCAAGCCTTGCAGCAACCTCTTTAAGTCGCTGCCAAACAACAAGTGCAACAGCTACTTTGCCCTGGTCCCTCCTCTGGGAGATTCCATGAGAGATGCTGTCCTTCATGATTGGCCCTTGGGACTTCTATATGCTTTTCCCCTGATATCGTTAATCCCTCAGTTTCTGAAGAAAGCAACCAAGTTGAAGAGCAAAGTTACCCTCATTGCCCCATTCTGGCCTCAAAAGATATGGTTCCCCTTCCTCTGACTTCATCTCATTCAGCAACCGTGGACTCTGGACCCAGCTGCAGATCTTCTGTCCCATCCAGAGGGATTAGTTCACCCAAATCTTCAGAGATTAAAGCACACAATGTGGCTTCTCCACTTCCATTGATTGCCAGGCATAACATTATGTCTTCTCTAGTCTGTAAGATTATTTTGGCCTTGCAGAATCCCCCACTTGAAAACTTTATTGTAGAAAATGGAAGAAATTATTATGTTGGGCTTATAATAATTATATCAATCCTTTCTCAGCCCCCATCAAAAAAGTTTAGAGTTTTTGACCTCACCTTTTGAAGAAGGAGCTTCTGCCTTTACCATCAGGATTCACCTAGCAACCATTTCAGACTTTCACAGTGGGTTACAGGATGCCTCAGTAATGTCTCATAAACTTTGCAAGGCTTTTTTGAAAGGAACCTTGAAGCTGAAGCCTCCTTTATAAAGACCCATATGTTCCATGGGATCTCAGTTCCGTTCTTCACACTTTGATATGCCCCCCCCCGGACCTGCAGACACTTGTGAGCTAAAGTACTTGTCTTGGAAAACAGCTTTACTAATAACCATTATCTCTGCTGGAAGAATTTCAGAGATTCAGGCACTATCTTTTAAATCACCATGTCTGACTTTTCACCCAGATAGGGTTTCTTTAAGGATGAATCCATCCTTTCTACCAAAGGTTGTTTCGGAGACAGACATTAATCAGACTATAAATTTACCAGATTTCTTTCCCAAATTTTTAAACAAATGTGAATACTGTCTGCACTTGTTAGACATCCACAGACAATTGCATTTCTACCTTCTTAGAACAAAACTCATCAGAAATTCTGATCAACTGTTTATTGCTTTTTATGGTGCTAGACTGGGTAGACCATTATCCAGAGTTATGCTTTCTAGATGGTTGAAAGACATGCATGCCCTTCATATACACCAAAAAGAATGTTAATTTACCTGGACCTATTAAGGCACACACTACCAGAGCTGCAGCAACTTCAACAGTTTTTCACTCCAGGGTTTCCTTGGATAACATTTGTACAGTAGCAACCTGGGTTACCCCACATAGCTTTATTACTCATTACAAATTTAATTTGACCTCCTGGGGAATAGCACCCTTTGGTGTCTCTGGTGCCCAGGAATATACTTCCATGAGTCCACCCAAGGTAAAAACTAGCTGGGGACTCTGTCCCACAGGTCAAGGAATAAATGAAGCTTGACAACATTAGATAAAGAAGTTATGTACTCCCCTTCATGTTGTCAATCTTCATTTATACTTGACGCCCCTCCCTCCAACCCCCATCCTTTGATATCTCTTGGTGGAACAAGCAATGTCCTTATTTACAATTCTTTTATCCATCCTATACCAAGTATAGTCTCCACAGAAATACTTTCAGGATATATATCTTTTTTTTTTGTCAATCAGCAAAGTCTGTCTGAGTTAAAATGGAGAGGAGCATTATAGGTAGGGGAAAAAAACTCACGAGTTTTTGGTCCTCGCAGGCTGTAGTACGGTCAAGTCTGTTCAGATTTCGGAACTGAACCCACAGGTCAAGCATAAATGAAGATTGACAACTCAGATGGAACATTATGGTGACTACATAACTTCTTTTTTTATTAGAAGCCATCTAGCTCCTACTTAATGTCTATTTCACCCAGGAAAGATTATCCTCCCTTCAGCAATCAGTTCAGATCCTTTACCATCATCAGAAGCCTCCAGTAATGTTGGTCATAAGAATTTTGGGCTTCATGCCCACCTCATTTTCCATGATATACTATATCAGTAACCCATGGCTCGGTGTGGGTAATGCTGCATTTACCCACGGTTGGCATAGATAGCCCTCGTGATAAAATTATGCCAAACACGGGTAAATCCAGCATTACCCACACCCAGCCGTGGGTTATTGCTATTATACAGTGGTGTTAATGTTATGTTGTGTTTGTGTTGTTGTTACTTAGGTTGCTGTTTGTTTTATTTTTATATTTTTTCACTTTTTCTGAGAGAAAATAGACCAAGACTTTAAGTTCAAGTTTACTCTTTATTTTATTTTCAGTGGTTTTGTGATAAGTGTGACAGTCCCTACTCAGGGACAGTAATCAAGGAGCCTCAGTCCTCACCACTGACACCTGTGAGGGACGGCCACTAGGAGCAAAAATGAATACACACAGTATTTTCAGATGCAGCTGTCTGCACTAAGCACAATTTCCCTTAAGAGCAAACTGGCAGCATACTCCAGTCCTGGGTTGGACTCTCTCTCTCTCCTGGCCCTAAACAAGACACCGCACTGACCACTTTGGAGCTCTCTGTGCCTGTTCCATGTAGCTGACAACACACACTTGGATATTTGATTCACACACACACACACACACACACACACACACACACACACACACACACACACACACACACACACTCTCTCTCTCTCTCTCACACACACACACACACACACACACACACACACACACACACACTCTCTCTCACACTCACACACACACACACACACACACACACACACACACACACACACACACACACACACACACACACACAGACAGACACACACACCTAGGAAAGGCTGGTACAGATTTACCAGCTGTGCCCCCTTTGCTCAGACTGTAGGGTAATTATGCTGCCACCCACCAGTCAGCTACTCTAAGACTCTTACAAGGGTACCCAATTATACTGAGTAAAATATATACGATTACAAATGGTAGAGTTTGATCTCAACAAGGCTTTCAGGAGTGACCATGGTGTGACTAAAATAAGCATAAGATTTTAAAAGTATTGTCTAAAAGACCAGCCACAATAAAAGGTATAAAAGTATTTAATAATAAATAGTGAAATAAAAAACAGGAGAATACTGAATATCTAGTTGCAGTCATCTCCAGAGTTTCAATCACAGGAGATGTAAACAGTAACACAGTTGGATAGATTAACACAAATGCAGAAAAACAATACTTACCTAATCTCACTATATTTTCCTGACTGAGTAAAGACTTACTATTCCCTAGTTAAGTTGCTTACTACAGCAAGGCAAGATAAGTGTTAGGTCGCTTACTACAGCAAGACAAGATGAGGTGTGAGGTTGTATGAGATATCTGTGAGAGATCTTTCCTCTCAGGTTCAGGAGAACAATGTGCTGCTGCAGCAGTTCCGAGATATCTCTCACTACTGTCTAAAAGTAATTTCAGTGCTGATTATAGAATGATATCACATCTGGTCACCTGACTCTGGTACAGTACACACTCAGAGCTTTGCTAAAATCTGTTGCATCATCTGAAAGCTGTAAAACAGTTTCAAAAACCTCCACCCTTCCAAGGTAGCAGTTAGTTCACCCCTAAGCACAATACAGTATGATTTCTAGTTCTGTTTTTCCCAGACATTTTTTGTCTCTGACTGCAATCAGACATGTAAGATAAAATATTTATGGCCTAATCCAACCCATTTAATTTGTAACCTATTTTTTCAAAATTAGCTGGACTAAGATTTACCTCTTCCCTTCCAGAATTCTCTGTTAAAGCTTGTACATGTAATGAGTTATAATAATACTGGCATATGTTACACATGCACTGCCCTACACTCCCTGGCACAGATGGCACTACCTGATATCACATCTCTTCCCCCCCTTTTGAAGACGCAAGCAAGTTTTTCAAGTGACCCTGGAAGAACATTGCTTTAGAGAAATGGGCCTGTCTGGGAATACATTAACATATACCTGTCTTGTGAGCCCGTCTGCATTGGTATTGCTGACACCACTAAGGTGTTGCACTGTCATGTTGTATGCCTGCAACCCTAGACTCCAACGTAATAATTTGCCATTTTTCTGGCTGGCCCAATATAGCCATGTTAAGGGATTGTGGTCTGTAAGTACAGTGAACTTCCTTCCATACAGATAGGGCTGAAGTTTATGCAGTGCCCATTTACAGCTGAGATATACAACTGGGTACATTTATCCCTGTGACGAAACCTGGCTGAGTACTGCCCCACCCAATGATTTGAAGCATCCGTCTGCCATCCACTGCAAATAATCAGCATCAGGGCCTCCCTGTCATGGTAAGGCTTCATCATGTTAACATGGTACAGTTTGTGCCCCTGCCTGGCATGTTTACCATGTAATTAACCTCACTGACCTTCCTTACCACTTTGAAGGGTCCATCCGAAGCTGCCTGCACCTTATTGTGTCTGACAGGAATGAGCACCATAACCTGCTGTCCCGCAGCATACTCTCGGACTCGAGCATTCCTGTCATATAAGACTTTTTCCGCTGTTGGGCTTCTGTCATATTCTCTTGGGCCAAGCTCATGAGCTCCCTAATCCTTGTTCTGAGGTTTAGGACATATGCCACAACAGACTCCTTGTGGGATTTAGACTTACCCTCTCACTCATCATGAATCAAATCTAAAGGGCCCCTCACCCTATGACCATACAGCAACTCAAAGAGTGAAAAATCTGTGGATTCCTGGGGTACCTCCCTGTATGCAAACAGCAAATGGGGCAAATATTTGTCTCACATACTGGTCTGCAAATGTCCGTAGCATGGTCTTTAGTGTAGAGTTTAGCCTTTCCACAAGGCCGTTAGTCTGGGAGTGGTAGGGGGTGGTCTTTAGGTGTTTCACTCCACAACGGTTCCAAGGGCAAGCCAGGTCTGACATGAAATTGGTGCTTCTAGCAGTCTGTATTTCTCTTGGGAAGTCTACCCTGCCGAAAATCTCTAACAAAGCATTTGCCAGTTTCTGTGCCTCAGTGGAGGACATAGCCACTGCCTCAGGGTATCGAGTAGCATAATCTACCACCAGGATATATTTCTTCTCTGTGGGACTTGGGGTACTTAGAGGCCCCACAATATCCATAGCTACCCTCTGAAACAGCTCTTCAGGCAAAGGCATCAGAGGAGCTTTGACCTAGTCTCCTGCCTTGTCTACCTTTTGTACTACTAATAGGTCCTGCAGTACCCTGTTACATCCTTTGCAGTCCCAAGCCAGTAAAAGTTCTGCATAATATGTCTCTTGGTATGCTTTATGCCCGTATGACTCGCAAAAGGAATGTCATGGGCTGTGAACTATAAGTGTCAGATGGTAAGCTCTGAGCACTACCAACTGCTGTATTACCTCACCCAGTAGCCCTCCATCAGGAGTCCACTCTTTGTGCAATAACCCTTGTTCCATTGTACAGATTCCCTTTTCCTTGATAATCAGATGCTCCCTTAGATACCTCTCTCAAGCCTTGTAAGGTAGAGTCCGAAAGCTGTGCTTGTCTCAATGCTACCTTTGTGACCCTTCCTAGCTTCATTTCCACAGAAAGCCTGGTATCTTCTGACATCAGTGTCCCACTGTCAGCCTGGGTACTACCGCTCACCTCTGTCCTTGCAGTCACCCTGTCCATGGGAATATCAGTAACTACCAGCACCTGTGCCTCACTTTCAGGCTCACTGCTACAGTGTATCTCCCTCCCTGAAATAGCCACATCTCCAGCTTCAGGTGTGGGGCCTGTCTGGGTCTCCCCCAAGCTACCAGACCCACATACCTGTCTCCAAGCCTAACTGCATGTAACTGCATTCACACAAGGTACTGCACTATCAAAATCATTCCCTATCAAGACATCTGCAGGGATATCCTCAAATGCACCCATCTGCTTGCTTCTGTTTCCACCCTCCAGGTCGAGGTGAACCCTAGCCAGAAGTATTTGGAATGGGGCCCCTCCTAAAGCTCTGACTGAAGTGGGACTGCCCAAGCAAGTACTGCTCCTCTCTAACCACTGCATGCTTCACAATGGTTATGTCAGAGGCTGTGTGTCTCTCAGCAGTGGCCTGTCTTCCATCCACTAAGATATGATACAAACTCCGGTGATAGTTTGGTACCCCTGTTATCTCCAGGCAACTTACCACTGACATGCTATTATTTCCACTTGCGTAGTCCCTCACCTTTTGTTCCCCACCTTGCTTCAGTGGACATTTGTATGCTACATGGCCCTTCTGGTTACATTTAAAACTTCTAACCCTTGATCCCGGCAGTGTACCTTAACTAGTGGCTTCCCCTGTTAGTGGTGGACTCTGATGGGGTGGTTTAGGCTGCCCACTGTGGGTTCCCTTGTATCCATGTGCAGCACTGGGTATCCCCTTTTTGTGAAATGGTGCCCTGCTTGCTAAGTAGAGATCCCCTTTTCTCCCCAGTTTATCTGCAGAGTTATACTCCTGGTCTGCCAACCAGATTTTTATGTCCTCAGGCAAAGTGCTAAGGGCTTGTTCCCTCACCAAAAGATCTGCCAACCTTTCAGAAGTGGTGACCTGACACCCACTCTCCCACCTTTGCAAATAAGTGCTTAACTCAGCAATATAATCCCATACACTTTCATCTGCCTTACGTCTGTGCTCAGAAAACTTTTTTCTGTAAGCGTCAGGTGTTAAACTTCAAACATTCCAGTAAACATTGTTTAACTTTATCATAGTTTAAACACTCAGTATCAGACAATTTAGAAACAGCAGTTTCAGCTTTACTGTGGTGTAAGGGGGGGTCAGGAACATCATACGGTCATCATCATACTGTTTACATACTCTTTCAAATATATGAGCAAAACTATTAAAGTTATCACCCTCTGTAAACTGTGGAAAACATTTACTGACCTTTGTTGCTTCTGAGGTCATGTTATTCCCTTCTCCATTACCTCCATGACCCTGACAAAGAGTCAGCATCTCTCTGTCTTGTTGGCACTTTTTCTCCTTTTCTTCTGCCTCAGAACACTGCAATCTCTCTGCTAATTGTAATTTCAAATGTTTGGCCTCCAGTACAAGTCTCTCTAACTCCAAACAGGTTTTCAAGTCCCCTGAGGAAAAGGTGAACTGCCCTGTTTCTGAAGGTTGCACATCCCCATCAAACAGACTGGTTGTCTTCCTGATTGCTGGTCCGTGCTTCAGCTATGATTAAAGCTGATATAATTTCCTGTTTAGTCAGATTGGCATGCACCAGTCCTTTGGCTTTGCACACCTTGGCCAACTGGTTTTTTGGCAGCTTGCCATAATGCTTTCCCTGACTAAACTAAATTAACAAAAACACAGCTGTTTTATCATGAACTCCGTATGTTTACCTTGTGGATACTGAGAGTACACGCACCTTCATTGACAACTGTCCACAGGCTACTGAAGTTCAGTTAATATCCCACCCAGCTGCCACCAGTATGTGACGGTCCCTGCTCCAGGACAGTAATCAAGGAGACTCAGTCCTCACCATTGACACCAGTGAAGGATGCCCACTAGGAGCAAAAGTGGATGCACACAGTATTTTCAAGTGCAACTTTCTGCACCAAGTACAGTTTTCTTTAAGAGCACACAGGGAGCACACTCCAGACCTGGAGATAGTCTCTCTCTCTCTCTCTCCAAGCCGCAAAGAAGACTCCACACTGACCACCTTGGAGCTGTGTGTCCTTGTTCCATGTAGCTGACACACCACTTGGATATATGATTTTCACACAGACGTACACATGGGAAAGGCTGACACAGATTTACCAGCTGTTCCCGCTCTGCCTAGACTAGAATTATGTTGCCACCAGTCAGCTACTGTAAGGCTCTTACAAAGGTAACCTATTATACTAAGTAAGTAAAAGTAGTACTAATACAAATGGTTGAGTTTGACCAATGCAGCAAGGCTTTCAGGAGTGGCCACAGTGTCACTAAAATAAGCATAAATACTCTTAAGATGTTAAAAGTATTCTCTAAAAGACCATCCACAATGAAAGGTATAGAAATATTTAATAATAAATAAAACAGAAAAAAACATGGGAATGCTGTCTAGTTACAATAAACACCAGAATTTCTACCACAGGAGATATAAAAAATAACACAGTTGGATAGATTCACACAGATGCAGAAAAACAATACTTAACTAATCTCACTATAATTTCCTGACTGATAAAATAATTGCTGTTCTCTAGTTAGTTTAGTTACTTACTACAGCAAGGCAAGAATGAGGTATGAGGTTGTATGAGATATCTTTGATAGATCTTTCCTGTCAGGTTCCAAAGAACAAAATGCTGCTCCGAGAGTTCCTTTATCTCTCTCATTAATATCTAAAAAATCATTTCAGTGCTGGTTATAGAATGACATCACACCAGTCACCTAACTGTGGTACAATATACCCACAGAACTTTGCTAAGATCTGTTGCAGGATCTGGAAGCTATAAAACAATTTCAGAAACTTCCACCCTTCCAGGGTAGCAATTAGTTCATCCCTAAGGACAACACAGTAAGATTCCTTGTCCTGGGTTTCCCGGGCATTTTTTGTCTCTGGCTGCAATCAGACCTGTTAAGATAAAATCTTTATGGCCTGAACCAACCCATTTAATTTTCAACCTATTTTTCAAAATTAACTGGATTAATATTAACCTTTTCCCTTCCAGAAATCTCTCTTAAAACATATACATTTAATGAATTATACTAATACTGTCTGACATACGTATATATCTCTTTTCTGTCCAGCAGGACTCACTGTTGCATTTTTAACACAAGCAACTTTACAAATGCAGTTTAACATAAGTACCTGTACAAATCAGTATGGTAGTCAAATGATATAAAATACTGTACAAAACTCTAGCTAGCTATGCTGGCATATGTTACATATGCAATGCACTACTTTCCCTGGCACAGATGGCACTACCTCATATCATCACAATAGGTTTAGTTATTTTGCATTGTATGTGTTATATTCTTCTTTTTCATTCAACTATTGACTTGTTTTATGTAAAACAAGCATAATTTTAGGACTGTCCAATCAGCATGCTTGTTTTGGAATATTAATTAGCCTATACTGTTTTACTAAATCTGTTTATTTTTATTTTATTTTTGAAAACATAAATAATTGTAGTTATCAGTGTTAAAATGTATGGGTTGTTTTGTTTTATTTTAAATATTTGTTGGGGCTGCAACTGTTTTTACTTTCTTAACGTGTATAATGTGTCTGTGCATGGATGCACTGAAACAAGGGAGCGTGCTTACTCCTGTTTTTTTCTGTAGTCATACTTATTTTTTATAAATGAAAAGGTTATATTAATTCTTTCCTACAAATGCACATTTTTATCTATAGTGCTTAAGCAGGGAAAGTAGTTTAGTGTCTTCTGACTTGTAAAAAAAAAAAAAAAAAAAAAAAAAAATTAATGTAAACTGTTCACGTAGTGTCTAGTATTTGTAAAGGTCCAAGGAAGTAAATTACTTTAATAGATCTGGTGGTATAACTAGTAAAACTCATGCATTGGGTACTTTAGTGTTAATTTATCTGGTTATTAGAGTTTTCTTTGTAGTTTTATTTTCTATAGTGCTTTTTGTCCTTTAAATTCATGATTTGATTAGTTTTAGATGTAGACCTTATTCACAAGCTTTTTTGTCAGCCGTGATCTTCTACATACAAGAGAAATCACATACTTTTCCTACTTTATCTTTTTTTTGTATGTATATGATTGCATCTAACATAGTAGCTTGCTTGCGGACAAATTGTACACCTAATGGTATTCAGTGTTGGCAGAATATTATCGATATGGTGAGAGGAAATTTCAGCCACTTGATGATACTTTAGCAGACAGACATTTTCCTGTTGGTTTATTGTGGATTTACAACGGGCATGCTGGTTGGATTGACCAATATCTTTTCACTACCTTACACTTTGGACTATCCCTTGCACCAAGAGTGTTCAGAAAGTTATAGCTCATTGCAGGCTACAGGGTCTCCCCAGTGTTTCCATATTTAGATGACTATCTTTGCAGAGTGTTTTTGTGTCACAAATCTCTCTCTTGGTTGAGAGCTCTGTTAAACAATCTGGGTTTCCAGGAGAACATCCAGAAGACTTTTGTGACTTCATCACATGATTGTGTTCCTTTTCTGTCTGGTAGACACCTGTGTTCAAAAAGATTTTCTTCCAATGGAAAAAAAAGGTCTATTTCCAGGGGGTTCTACTCAGACTTTAGTCTCTGCAATGAAACTCTCTTGGTCCCAGTTCCAACACCTGTTATCTTTTCAAATCTCAGTTCTGGGATTTATCAGAAGAGAGATCATTTGGTGGTAGCAACAAATATCCCTAAATCCAGGTTTCTCCTTCTTCCTTCATGCTTCTGCTCCAAAGCAGTCAGTCGCTGTCGCTTGTCTTGTGTATTCAAATGAGACAGTGAGACTTGCATGTTTGTTTAAGATGTTTATTACAACACAAACACAATAGGAAGGATGAGTGGAACATAAAACTTAAATGAACTAGCTAACTGACTGACTGCTACACACATACATGCTTTCACTCCAGCTGCTTACAAAAAATGGCACTCTAGTTGCATGTGCTCAGTTCTTATATGCACGTGGCCATGAACTATAGTGGCTTTAAAGGTACAACACACACACACTGTGATATGCATCATCCCTCTTTGATAATTTTGTTATGCAAATGAAAAAAATACTATCAGATATTCATGCAAATTATACAAACCCATAAACAATAACAACCATGTCCAGGTTGCCATGTATCTAGGATTAGGTCTTGAGATTAAAACTTGACCTTGTTATATAATAATCAGTACTGGGTTTAGCAACAGGGACAGTTACTGGGAAATGCTTTTCATTAAGAACTTCAGGGATACTTACAAGAGCATAAGATGAATTGTTCTGTGGAACAGGAACATTCAATAGCATACTGTGAGAATTAGTCTCTCCATTACAGACAAGATGCTGTAACACTTGTTGGACACTGGCAATAAATGTTTCTGATTCTGCCTAAATTCCATTCCTTGTGACTCAATGACGCACAGTCTCTTTTCCTCACATAAATGTTTCACAAGTCCTACTCGATCAAAACCTTTTGCTGTCTGCATCCTCACTGTTTCTCCTCCTTTGAATCAATTGAGAGGTTTGCTGGTTTGTCATAATGGAATTTCTGTAACAAATGCTTTTTCATGAATTGGGCTTTTACTGCTTTTTTGCTTTTAGCATTTGGAATTAACAAATTCTCATTGATTGGTAGAGCAGGTGAACCAAGTAAATTGTGTCGAGGAATGTTTCTGAGATTAAGCAAATTGAGAAAAATATCGGTTTTGTCTCCCTTGGATTTCTCCAGCAACTGTTCGCACTTTGAACTGCACATCCAGCCAAGCCATTAGATTATGGATACTCAGGACTACTAGTAACATGAACAAGGTCCCATATCTCAGCAAATCTTTTAAACTGCTGACTTGTCAACTGTGCACTATTGTCAGAAACAACTTTGTGCAGACTACCGTGGACAGAAAAATGTCTTCAAGTTCGTAATGACAGTACTGGAAGTTAGGTTAGGAATTAAGTCAATCTTGAACCAATCTGAATAAGAGTTTACTAATACCAAATAATGTTGACCATCCCATTCGAAAATGTCTGTGGCTACTGTTGACCAAGGTAGTTTAGGAATCTGGTTTAGCTGAAGTGGTTCTTTGTTGATTACTATTACAAATTGAACAAGGTGAGATTTCCTTCTCAGTATGTTTTGACATAGAAGGCCAAAATACTAGTCCTCTCACCCTTTGTTTAGTAGAATCAGTTTCCAGGTGACCTCAATACATTTTAATATACTCTTGTTGCATGGATTTTGGAATTACCACTTTTGGACCTTTCATGATGATACCATCTTCTTTCGAAATCCCATCTCTATAAGGAAAATACTGCTGCACGTCTTGTTTCGCTACCCATCTGTGACTGATAGAATGGTTCAGCTTCTGGAGAATTGGATCTGAAGTTGTATGATTTGTAAGCTCATCAAGACATGTGTAGGAAAAATTTCTCACTTCCATGACTTCAAAATCAGCTTTCTCATTGTCATGCTGGCCATTGGTTTGTCTGGTCGATCTGGATAAAGTATCAGCAAGATAAAGAAGTTTGCCTTTTATGTAAACCATGTTGAAACTGTACTTTTTGCAGTTTTAACATCATGTGTTGCAGTCTGTCTGGAACTGGGTGCGTTGGTTTTCTCAAAATAGTGACCAGAGTTCTGTTGATCAGTCACAATCTGGATTGGTCGACCATAAATATAGCTATGGAACTTCGAACATGCAAACACTATTGCCAAAAGCTTTTTTTCAATTTGCGCATACTGCATCTCAGTTTGAGTTAAGAGTTCTAGACTCATAGGCTGCTGGTCTGCCCTCTTGAAGAATAACTGCACCAAGACCATATTTTGAAGCATCACAGGAGAGAATTACAGGTTTGTGAACATCATAATATCTCAAAGGGGGTGGACTGGCAGTTTTTTGTTTCAGGACATCAGATGCTCCAACCAGGACCAAGTGAAAGGTCACTTAAATCAATAATGAACTTACCTAAATAGTTGAACACGCCAAGAAAATGTTGTAAAGATGTGGCATTGCCTGGAGTTGGCATCTCAAGAATAGCATCTTACTTGGATGGATCTGGTCGTAAGCCTGAAATGGTAAACAAATGATCCACATAAGTAACTTCTTTCAGCCTGAATTTACATTTCTGAGGAGTCAGTTTAAGATTCACCTTATGAGCATGATCCAGAACTTTTAGGTTCACAGGTTGGTGCTAGGCTATCAGCCCTAGGGCCTATACAAGCCTAGCTATAACAATTCCCTGGCTATTTCTTCCCACAGTATTTATTTCCCTGGACCTCTGTCTAGCAGGATGACTGACATGATCCCCGAAGTGAATTTCCTATCTCCTATCCAATCATCAAGGCTCCTTTTGAAGAGGGCCAAAGAGCCGCTCTGCTTGGCATGTATGGGCAGTCTATTCCAAGGTCTGGAGAGTCTCTGGGTCAGGAAGCTATCCCTCCAGCATGTTTTGTTCATTGTAATGACAATGTTTAGATCCCTGGAGCGTGCACCTCTGAGGGATTGGGATTTCTTTAAGTGTAGCATGTCCAACAGCTCTGGGTTTGACATGGCCTTGTATGTTAAGCAGAGATCGCTTCTGAGTAGATGATATGCGACAGAGTATAGGTGGAGTGTTTTAGACGGTCAGCATAGGGCATCTGCTTTAGGCGTGTGATTCTTTTTAGGTTTCTGTCATATTCATCTTCATCATTGCCTCCTACAAGAATATCAACTACTGTAACAGCACATAGATAACCATAAAAAATGTGCTCTATTGTTCATTGGAAGACTTCCCTGGCAGAATTTATTCCAAATGGCATTCTCAGAAATCTGTACCTTCCAAAAGGTACACTGAAAGTGGTTAACAAGGAAGATTTTCGATCAAGTAAAATTTGCCAAAATGAACTTTTTGCATCTAAGACAGAAAAAAGAGTGGCATTTGGCATGAGAGCAGCAACTTCAACTGTACGCATTGGATGATGAGTCGTTTGAGTGCTTTGTTCAAATCACTTTGGTCAACACATATTTGAATGTCTTCCGAGCTTTTCTTATGAGCTGCTACCATGGCGGATACCCATTCAGTTGGTTCTTGTACTTTACAAATTACTCCTAAATGCACCATTCTGTCTAGCTGTGCGTTTGCTTTGCCCTGCATTGCTACTGGAGCTGTCCATGCTGGTCTCATAACTGGGCTTACCTTGTAGTCTAACTTCATGGAGTACACGACTGGGAGTTTGCCAAGCTCGTCTTTTGAAAACATCATCATGTTCAGAAAAAATATTCTGTGGGAAACATTTGTTGTTATTGATGCTTACATGGTGAACTTCCTTATTAAATGAAATCAGTCCCATTTTCAAACTATCTTTGAGGCCTAACAATGACTGCAAGTGTTTTTTGACTACGTAAAACTGCAAGTCATGGCTGGTCCCATCAGAATAGCATGAAAGCACTACTGAACCTTCGGTTTGAATGTCTTCACCACCATAAGCAGCAAACTTCGCACACTTTGCCAAATCAAGTCTTTCACCAGCTTTTACTTTAGCAAGCATTTCTGCTGACATAGCACTGCACTTTGAACTAGTATCAACTTTGAGCTCTACTGGTCTCCCATTAATCAGTGCAGTATAAAATACTTCACTCTTTGCCAGCAAATATACTGCATTAACATTTTCCTCAAGTACAGGGAACCATCAACATAAAAAGTAGGGTCACAGCTTTCTAGTTGATCAATTTGCTTCTTTGAATGCTCCCTCTTAATAAAAGAATGTGCCTGTTCAAATTTACAAAGCCTTCTGAAATTATTCCAGTTTTTACATCTGTGGCATTCCTGACCAAAAGCCAAGCACTTCTCTCATTTAGGTTCGTGACCGCCTCCTCAATTACGACAGTTGACTATGAGGTTTATCATAGGTCTTGCTAAATCACCCCTTGGTTTTGCTGCTTGTGCCCTGGGTTTTACTAGAGCTGCCCTGGGTTTCATTGTGGGAGACACACCCTTTGGCCTGTATCTCTTACTCTCGTGCTGCATACTATCAACATTCGTACTGGAAGAATCTGCAAGCATGCTGTTCTCATTCGTAAGCATATTCATGTGCTTTTCTGTAAGCTCATAAATCTGACAAATCTCTATGCCTTAGCTTAAAGTTAAATCACTGTCTCAAAGCAAAATCTTTCTCACTGCATCATTATTAACACTACACACAAGCCTGTCTTTTATCAACTCATCTCTCAGATCGCCAAATCTGCACATTTTTGTCTTGTTTCTCAAGTTAGTTATATGTGCTGCAAAAGTTTCACCAGGCTTTTGATCTCTTCTGTAAAATATGTGCCTTTCCATTGTAATAATAATTTGAGGGTTGCACATTTCTCTAAATTTACGTTTTAAGCACTCAGGGTTTTCCCGCTTTTCTGCCTTTACCACAGTATGGTGGTCTTCCTCCTCCTGTGCATAGACAACAGGTGCATACGCAAACATTTTATTTCAATGGCTTCTGAACCATCTGCTTTTGTACATGCGTCTTTATCAGAAAATGTAGCCTGTATGAAAATATCATGTCTTGCTTAAACACACTCCAATTTTCAGCAGTATTGTTGCCATACAGAAGCAGACCACGTCTGCAAAACTCCTCTGCCATGCCAAACAAGTTTCAAACACACACCAGGTGCTTGTAAATATATTCAACTGCACAAGAGACTCTTTGAAATAACGGTACTCTTTGAAAAGACTGTACTGTAATACTGCACACACTGCCAACACTTTGCACACTTTGGGCTCTATAGCTTTAGTTAATGCAAAAAAGTAGTAGATTGCAAAAAAATACAGTTGTTTTCTCTTTTTTGAACATTTTATACGGTTTAGATATTTGAAATGTTTTTGTAATTATTTTGAGTACTTTTATAATTATGTCACAATTTCGAACATTTCATTTATTCAATAATTCGTTTTGAATGCCTTGCCTTATATCCATCAAGTGAAAAATCATTTAAACGAGTTTAAGTACCTGGAAATATTTTATGACCTGTTTGTGAGTCATTTGAGCCACTCCTGTATATTCCTTCGTTTCTGACTGTGCCTCATGGTTTTAAGAAGTTTTGACCTCAGATCCCATTCTGGCACCACGCTCGTCTTCATATTCAAATAAGACAATGAGGCTTGGGTGTGAGTTTAAGATGTTTATTACATACAAACACATCAGGATGGATGCCTACAACATAAAACGTAAACGAACTAGTTAACTGACTGCTACACACACACACACACACATGCTTTCACTCCAGCTGCTTACATAAAATGGTACTCTGCTTGCACATGCTCAGTACTTATATGAACGTGCCCACAAACTACAGTGGCTTTAATGCTACAACACACACACACACAATGATCTACAGTCACCACAGAAGCTTCAGACTTTGCTTGAGGAGCAGTATCAGGAAGGGTAAAGTGCTAAGTGTTTGGGACGTAAAGGACAGATACAAGCACATAAGTATAAAAAAAGATGCTTGCTTTAATCAAGGTACTCAACTCTCTGAATCATCTTTGGTCCCCTGGACCTCTTCAATTTGTTACAGACAATACCACAGTGATGTACTTCAGCAAGCAAGGTGGAACCAGGTCTTACCCCTTTTACAGACTAAACTTGTTAGCTTGGGATATAGCTTTACAGTACAATGTCACTCTACAGACATCCTACAGTGTTCAACAAACTCACTGCTGTACAGGCTTATGGGTAGTAGTGCCTTGCCACCCTCTGTATGGCAGTCTGTCCAAGTTCAGAACTCCTCCAACTACCAGTCAGTGAGTGAGAAGTACCAGTCAGCTGCCAGAAGTAGAACAGTCCTTCCCAGCCACAGACAGAAGCCCCTCATTTTTTTCTAGTGCCGTTGGAAGAGAAGGATCTGTGAGAAGACTGCTCCTGTGTGGCTTATTTCATCTTCAGAAATCTTATAATAAATCCTTGGATCTGATGTCATTTTCATTTGTTCCTCAATGAATGGGTCTCTGATCTGATCTTGCCACTTTTCCCTAGATTCTAATAGCCAACTCTCGTGCTCCTTCCTTTACCCATAACACCCATGGCCACTGTATTACCCATATCTTATTTGTTCAGTAACATTTGGTTGGGATTGTATTTTCTCGAGCTCTAGATCTAGTTGTTGTTGGGAATAGCGAGTAAAAACCTTTTTTTTCTTGTCTATAACTTTTATATTATCCTGTCTTTACCCACTAGGCTAGCTTATCTTTCTTACCACCCTCTGTCATTCTATCTTTACCATAGCTGGGGTACTTTCGAATTCTTTTTCTTTCCTTTTTTTCACCTTTTTATAATGTATTCTTATTATTACCATTGTTGGTATAACTTTTTTTTGTTTGCTATAACTAAAAAAAAAAAGTCTTGTTGATAACTTTATCATTCATTTTGTTATTGTACTTATCAGTTGGGTTCTCAACTATGGCAGAAAAGCGTACTGGATTTAAAAAGTGCATTTCCTGTGGGCACAAGATGCCTAACTCTGATGCCGACAGGGAGTTGGTTTACTGCTTAAGTTCTTCCCACCTTGAAACTTCTTGCACCATTTGTGGTGGCTTTAATGCTAGAGCCATTAGTGATCAGTGAAGTAAGCTGGTGCCTAAAGGCCTTTTACCAAGTTCTGTGCCTTCTTCTACTGTTTGTACATTAGGTGCTCAAACCCCCTCTCAGAAATCTAAGTCTTTGGAGCCCAGGGAGCATAGGAAGCACTCTCCTGTATGGTCTTCCATATCCGATTTTGGAGTCGCCAGCTAAAGTTTCCAAGCACTTGGAGCTGAAACTGTCAGAACTGAAGACTGTTAATATGAAGTCCCCTCAGATCCAAAGTTCCCGCTTCCCTCCAGAGGTGGATTGCCTAGGCTAAGAGCTCCTTTCTACAGGAGATTCCAAGAAAATCTTCTCGACCTCCCTCCACTTCCTCTTCAGTCAGGTCATCTTGAAGTCTGTCTGAAGTAGAAGTGGATAGGATGAGGAGAAAATTTCTCAGAACGCAGATCCAGGTGGGGGTCTTACTGGCTCAGTCTCCCTTTAGATCCATGAGGCTTATACCTCCATTGCATACAGTCATTACTTCTTCTCTAATCTGACCTTCTGTTTCAGAGCCCTCAGATCCGAGATCTTCAAGAGTTGAACTTTCAGATTTGAAGATGCTTTCATCTTCTACTCTACTTTCCCAATCCATTTGGCTCAGATTTCCCTTGAGCAGGATGCTACTCGGAGCTGTAGCGTCAGCGTTTGATATGAAAGCTTTCAGAGCCATTACTTCTCCTTGGGACCTCAGCTCTGGACAGCTCTGCTCTGACTCCTCCCTATGAGCAGAAGGTCAGGGAAGCACCTGGTTCATCTGATTCGAGAGTCTCAGCTGTGGTCAAATTGGCCTCTGCTTATTCTAGTTCCTGTAACTTCAAGGAGGTGAAAAGAGTATTGTCTCACCTGAGAGATGTCTCAGCTCTTACTTCTTCAGAGCCTATTCCTGTTCCCTCTTTGGATCCTGTGTCTAAGTCTTTTCATGCTGTGCCTCAGGGACAGTTAGCCCATCAGAGCTCCCAGGCACTTCCAGTTAGGAAACTCTCAGCCTGTTCCAACACCTCTCCAGAGCATCCTACTGAAGAGGTCCTTTGAAAGAGGTTGTGCAAAAGGAGGTACATAGATTCCCCTAGGGAATCTTTGACAGAAGACACTGACCTTGATGAAGGGGAAGGGTCCCTCAAATCTCCACCAGAAGATGTCTCCTTTGGAGGCATTTTAGAAATTCTACTCCAAAAAGATTGTTGGTCTTCCCAAACCCCTTCCCAAGAGGAGTCAGTTTTCCTAGAAGCCTTTGGGTCTGGCCCATCTACATCTCGGGTTATCTCCCTGGCAAATGAAGCTTATAGATCTTGTCTCCCGCCAGACATGGAAGGAACTGGACACAGTAGAACTGATCCCCAAGCATCCAGACAAGATTCTCGGAGCACCCACAGACATATTGAATTGGAGTAAGGGAATACCAGTGGATGCCATGGTTGATGTAGCAGCCACCAAAAAGGAGCTGGCCGAGCAGAGTTGTTCTTTCCATTCCCATAATAGACAGTTTAGGGAATTGGACAGGTATGGGAAGTGTGTTTATGCCTCCACGACCTTTGCCTTACAATCATTAAGTTACTTGGCACATTTCTATACGTTACAGAGGGACTTAATTAAGGAACTCTTTGACTATACCCCTGGGTCCATGTCGGCAAAAGAAGAGAGAACTTACTCGTCATGTTTGTCCACCGTGCAGTTTCTATTGAATGCATCTATGAGGTTAGTCTTTCATGCAGCTAAAGATTCCTTACAGACTGCTGGGTTCAGACGTAGTGATTAGGGGACATTCCTGGATGCACTTGTTTGACTTTGCGGAGCCCTTCAAAGCATCATTCATCAATGCTTCCTTTGATGGATTTTCCGTCTTTGGGCCTACGCTTTTCCTGCAGTAAGCAAGATTAAAAGACCTTATCTGCTGTGGAAATCTGTTGTTCTACCCCACAAAGACCTTTTTCTAGGAATTAACGTGGTGGTAAGAAAATATGGTTCCAGAAATCTGAAGGGCCTTTTCAAAATCATGTGGAAATTTCTCCCTTAGAGGCATAGGGGGAAATAATAACAGTGGTAGACACCACCCACATGGCGGGGGGGGTCTGCAAAACTAAGGCATCTGAGATTCCTTCCTGGACAAACCTTTCCAGTGCTCCTGAAGGACTGTGTGACTGTTCTTCTCTGGAGACTGTTGGAGGGCACTAGTCTTTGCACCCAGAAGCCTGGGTAGCCATCAGAAAAGATATTTGGGTGCAGAGTATCATATCCAGAGGATATTTCATTCCCCTTTTTTTCAAATTCAAGGAAAAGAAGATGTCTCCCCGATGTTCAACAACCCAGTCAGTGGGAGATAGCATCTCTAGTGATTCAAAATCTGCTAGACAAAAGAGCCATCCAAGAGGTCCCACCAGATGAAAGAGGATCTGGATTTTACTCAAGGTTCTTTTTAGTGCCAAAGAAAGCAGGAGTCCCGAGACCTCTCCTGGGTGTCTGTTAGCTGAACCAGTTTGTAAAGAACTCGAAGTTCCGGATGGTGATGGTTCAGTCCATTCTGCCTCTAGTATGGAAGGACGACTGGATACATTCTGTAAATCTTCAAGATGTCTAGTATCACATGAAAATGAACATGCACACTCAAAGATTCCTCTGCTTCCAGCTGGGATCCAGTCATTATCAGTTCAGAGCCCTGCCCTTCAGTCTCACCACAGCCCCCAGGCTGTTTCCCAAATGTATGGCAGTGGTAGCAGCTCGTCTAAGGCTGCATAGATTCAGAGTGTTTCCTTATTTAGACAACTGGCTTCTCACCACACCAACCAGGCATCTCCTAGTAAAAGCCAGGGATTACTTACTCTAATTGATTATCTCAGTCCCTGGGGATCACATTCAAAGTTCCACCTTCAACCAGTTCAAGTCTTGGAGTTTATAGGGGGCCATCTGGATGTAGTCAATTGTTTAGCTGTCTTACCACAAAAATGAATTCTTTCTTGAGAGTGCATGTTCGACAAGTTCTTTCTCACCCATCTCCCCCAGCAAAACTAGTTCTCAAAGCCTGGGTTCGATGACCAAGGTGATTACCTTGATACCTACTGCTCGTCTTCACATGCAAATCCTTCGTTGGACTCTCTACAATGGTCCATTCTTCAACAGCCTTTGCAGCATCCTATAAAACTATTTCAAGTCTGCAAGACTCCCTGCTGTGGTGGATCTGACAAGATTTGTTGAGGACGTCCCTTTATACTTTGCCCACCAAGTGCCATGTTGACCATGGATGCCTCCCATCTGGGGTGGGTGAGGTATTTCTTAGAATGGATTTTTCAAGGCACATGGTCCCCAGAAGACATCACATTGCATATAAATGTCTTAGAGATGAGAGTGGTCATTTTAGCATTGCAGGCCTTTCAAAAAACTCTCTTCCTTTAGGGATTGTTGGTATCAAAGCAGACAAAATATGTCAGTAGTCTGGTACATCAACATGCAAGGGAGAACCAGATCTTACCCTCTTTGTTGGGAAGCCATGAGAGTTTGGCAGTGGGCTGTTTCCTCCAACCACTTTCTTGTAACAACACACATACTAGGGAAATCCACTGTTCTAGCAGACAAGCTCAGCAAAACTATCCTGATGACTCGTGAGTGGTCTCTCAGTGGTAGACATAATCTTCCACAAATGGGGTCAACCCTGCTGCAATCTATTCACCTCTCCCCTGAGCAACAAGTGTGGCAGGTTCTTTGCCCTAAACTCCCCTAAGGAACAGTCACAGAAAGTTGCTCTAGTCCTTGTTTGACCCTTTGGTCTTCTTTATGCTTGTCCTCCCCTGCCTGTAATCCTCAAATTCCTTCAGAAAGCACTCTGGTTGAAGAACAAGGTAATCATCATTGCCCCCTTTAGGCCTCGGCAAGTGTGGTTTCCTTCCTGTGGTCTCATCTACTTTGTCCTCCTTGGATGCTGGACTCCAGATCTCTTTTCACATATTTCAGGCATGACTTCTCCGGATATTGCAGGCCTCAGGTTGACCGCATGCTTTCTTTAGTTCCAGTGATGGCTAGACATTCTGATGGCTAGACATTCCCGGCTTTCCTCTCCAGTTCACCAAATTTTAATTTAATCTCAGAAGCAATCTACAAGAAAGATTTATAAAAATAAATGAAAAAGGGTTTTCTTGTGGGCTCAGCAGAGGGAGATGGAGCCTTTCATCACTCCAATCCCTGCTGTTTTAGATTTTCTTGTCTCTGTTTTGTAAGGTAGGGTAAGTTTCTCCACCATCAAAGTTCAGCTAGCAGCCATTTCTAACTTCCACTTTGGAGACTATGCTTTTCCTTTCACTTTATCCAAGTTATATAAGGTATTTCTAAAAGGCACCTTTTTACTTTACACCCCCCCCAATAAAGGATTCTATTCCACCTTAGTAATGTTAATGTCATATTGCAAAGCTTAGTGCAGTTACCCTTTGAATCCTCAGTTAAAGCAGATCTCAGATTTCTTTCTTGGAAACCCGTCTTTCTTGTGGCTATAACTTCTGCAAGGCAAGTCTCTTAATTCCAAGCACTCTCTTCATAACCTCCCTATCAAATTCTCCATAAAGACACTGTTTACCTTTTGCATAATCTTACCTTTTTACCCAAAGTTGCCTCTGAAACGAACATCAACCAAGTCATCAACTTGCCAGTTTTCTTTCCTAAATTTGAAAATAAAGGAGAGCACATGCTTCACCTATTGGATGTATATATGCAACTTCATTTCTGTCTTCATAGGACTAAAGAAATTGGAAGAAAATGGCCACTTGTTTGTTTCATTTGCTAAGAACAAATTGGGAAAAACAGTTTCAAAGTTAGATTTGCCAAATGGATAACAGATTGTCTCTCTCATGTTTACTCCTCGAGAGGGTTAACCCTGCCAAGACACTAAAAGTACATTTAACTAGGTCAGTGGCTTTGTCAGCTGCTTTTTGGGCCCAGAGCTTTTATTGATGACATTTGTGCAGCTACCACTTGGTCCAGTGCTTATACTTTTATTCCTTATTACAGGTTGGATATCATCTCCAGAAACAAGGCTGCATTTGGTGGTTCTGATGAAGTTTGTTGGTAGGACCCACAGTTCCTGTTTGAGCCCCTTTTCTGTTACCATTTCACCTCTTCTGCAGTGCTATGTTAATGTTTTATATTTCTAAGATGGTATAAGAGCAGCAAACTCAATCTGAGGTCATACATTGTTCAGGGGCATTATGAGTAAAGTGAAAAGCTCGAGAGTCAGATCCTAGAATCTAGAGAAAAGTGGCAGAGTCAGATTCGAGACAACTTTTGTGTTTTGTGATTCCTTTCTCTGACTTTTTTCTATTAATACATGAACTGTGTTTTAAGCTGATTTGTTAGTTTAAAAAGGTATGTTTTCATTATTTTAACCTCTGTTTCAGTATAAGCTTTACACTGTGCTCATTAAGTTGACTACTAGTTTCTGTGGGGTTTTAAACCCGTTATAAGTTTTTTCAGGTCTTTGGTGAATGTTTTAGAGAGTTTCTGCCCTGTGATGTTTTAGCGCCGTTCTTTCATTGCCTCATGCTTACATAATCGCAAGTAAATTGTGACAGTTAATTCCATTGATTTTCGGCTTTATTTTGCTGATGTTCATCATGCATACAGCTGCAGTCATAACAGATGGGTTCTCCTGCCGTCAGGCGGGTCCTCGGTCGGCCGAATTCTAAAGTCTAGGTCCGGCGTCGGTTGTCGTCGCTTCTTCCCTGACGTCAGTGCGACAGGGGTATAAAAGAACCAGCCAACGCCATTTACTTCAGTCTTTCTTGCCGCGCGGTGCCCAAAGCAGAAGCAGTTCGCAAGTGCCGGTCGGCCATCTCCTGAAATTACGAAAATTTTGCTACCGAAGTCTTCTTGAAAGCTAAGTACCCGCTAGAAACTTTTCTTGCCTCAGACCGATGTCAGACAAAGTTAATAATTGTATTTCATGTGGGAAGCAAATACCGCATAAGGATTTTCATTCCCTCTGTATTCCTTGCTTAGGCCCAGACCACGACGTCTCGGTCTGTCGTTTTTGTGCTACATTCAACAAATGCACCATTAAGCGTCGGGCGGAGTTCGCCCAGCATTATTTTGGCAAAACATTTAACTATATTATGTCGTCGGATACTCCGACTCCAGTTTTGTCTAAAAAATGCAAAGATAAGGACTGACACACGAGGTCCGCGGCCTCTACCGACACCACGCCAAAGCCGACTACAGGTGGTCCGGTTCTCAGTGAGGTGCCTACGCAGCCCCTGACTACCGACGACACTTCATTGGCGGTGTCTTCTGTGCCTGAGGTCACAGGCTCCTCGGCCCACACCCCGACTACAGCTACTGAAGCCACTTTTGGTGGTGAATCTCAAAATGTAGACAGGTCTGCCTCCTCTCAAGGTGTCTTCAGACCTTCCTCTTCTTTTTCCATCAAGGCTTTCTCTAAGTCTAAAGCAGCCATGCATTCTAAGAGACAAGCTACACAGGGCCCTTCTCCAGGCCCCATGCCTAAAAAACAGATGGTTAAAATGGCTGAGGATTTAATTACTCTTATCAGGGGTTCTCAACTCCCTCCGGACAAAAGGCCCAGAGTGGAGGAAGAATCCCCCTCCTCTGACCAGGCCTCCATTATATCAGAGCACTCTGATGAACAGGAACATTCTTACTCCCCTTTTGAAGATTCTGATGCAGAGGAGTCCATTCCCTCTGTCTCCCCCCCAGAGGATTACTCATTTGGGGAAACATTGCATACCTTAAGGGAACACTTCCACTGGGAAGGCCAAGAGTACTCAGATTCCAAGAAAAGGCTTAGGGATTTTCTCTTGCTACCTCAGCACAGGCCTCTGGCTATACCTCCTGTCTTAGACATACTAGATGATGTGTACTCGGAGGCCTGCCTTAACCCAGATTCTTTACCTCCAGCCCCAGTCAAGCCTTACAGGTACTACCGGGTTCCTGACTCACACCAATTTTTATACAAAAGCCATGCGGCTGACCCAGAAACTATTTCACAGGGCCCCAAGGGAATTAAGGCCTCCACTGCTAAAAATCCATTACCTTCCGAGAGAGATTCCAGATCCTTAGAAAGGTGGGGAAAAAAGGTATATACCTCGGCCACCTTAACCTTGAGGGCATTAAACTGCCAGTTCCATATGCTAAAGTACCAACAGTTTCTGTTATCACAATTGAGAAGTAAAATGTCACAACCTGAACAACCAGACTTGAAGGAGTTGCAGGATTTGATTCATAGTGCAGAACAAGTGGGTAAACATTCCTTGCAATGTGGTTTTGATGCTCTAGAGGCCTCATGCAGTGCAGAGCTGCTGTTACAGGATCAGTGATACGTAGACATGCCTGGCTCAAGGAGCAAACCTTACCAGATCATGTCAAAGCTAAATTACTAGATGCCCCTCTTCAAAAGGATGTATTATTTGGTGTTAAAGCTGAGGAGGTATTAAAGAAAATGGAGGAAAAGGCTAAATCAATGCAAACAGTGAAAGATTTTCTACAGGTACAACCTCCACGTTTCATTAGAAATTGGCCTTCCAAAAATTGGTCCTTTCCAGCCACGGACAGACCCCAAAGAGGTAGATACAGGCGCCCGAGGGGCAGAGGGCAATCTCAAGGATCGTTTAGAGGCAGACAATGGCAAGCTCCTACACAAAGAGGTGGTGAGGATAGTTCACAGCCATTCAGAAAGCAAGCCCAATGACTTTCCCCTTTGCATGCCAAGCAAGGCTCAAATGGCAGCACCCTTAGGCGGAAAACTGGCATTATTTTCAAAAAATTGGCATATTGTCACAAAAGACAAATGGATCCTGGACATTATAAACAGAGGCTACAGACTCCATTTTCACACCCTTCCAAAAATGAGAGGCATGCCAAACCTGCCACACAATCAAAGGGCAGAGGCACATAGACAAATTTCAGATCTCATGAACATGAAAGCTGTTCAAGAGGTACCTACTCACGAACAAGGTCAAGGTTTTTATTCCAGACTATTCCTGGTACCAAGGAAGGGAAAAGATTGGAGACCTATTTTGGACCTATCCATCCTAAACACTTTTTTTACCCGTACCAAAATTCAAGATGCTCACTTTACAGCAGCTTCTTCCCATACTGGGCAAGGAGTCTTGGCTGGTAACATTGGACCTCAAGGAGGCATACCTGCATGTCCCAATCAGACAAATTTGCAGAAGATACCTCAGATTTCTTGCAGGTTCAACCCATTATCAATTCTCTGCATTGCCCTTTGGCTTATCTACTGCGCCCAGAGTATTCACGAAATGCCTGGCATCAGTAATTGCCTACTGCAGATTTCAAGGGATACAAATATACCCCTATTTGGACAACTGCCTGATCCAAGCGGACAGCAAGCACATACTTCTGAAACATCTGGCTTATGTAATAATGTTGTTGAATTCTCTGGGATACACAGTCAACAAAAAGAAATCAAGGCTAATACCCTCTCAGAAAATAATTTTCCTGGGTGCCAACTTGGACACAAACACCCAGATGGCCTACCTCACGCCAGAGAAGCAGGGGCAACTAACTCAGTACTTCAGAACACTAGCAAATTTCACCAGGCTGACTGCAAGGAAAATCCTGCAGGCTCTGGGATTCATGGCATCTTGCATCCTACTAATCCCATGTGCAAAGCTGCATATGAGGAAACTTCAATGGTACCTGAAAAACCTATGGTCTCAACACAGCCACAGTTTGGAAACAATAATACCACTAATTCCATGTCTTCAAAAGGAATTTCTGTGGTGGGCTCAAGCATGCCAAACAAACACAGGTCTCCCATTCTGCAAGCCTCAAGCAAATCAAGTCATCACAACAGACGCCTCGGACTACGCCTGGGGGCGCACATGACAGATCGGTGCATTCAGGGCAAATGGTCCCAAAAAGAAAAGCACCTTCACATCAATCAAAAGGAAATGCTAGCAGTAATAAATGCTATTATAGCTTTCAAAGACCTTCTGCATCCAGGTCAACTATTGATAAGGACAGACAACACCACGGTAATGTGGTACATAAACAAACAGGGAGGAACCCATTCATACCCCCTATGCAGGCTGGCCATGTCACTTTGGAACATGGCTCTGGACTTACAAATCGAACTTCAAGCACAGTACTTGCCAGGCCAGGAAAACACGCTGGCAGACAACTTAAGCAGAAATATGACAGATCCACACGAATGGAAGTTGCATCCTCAAGTTTTTACAGAGATAATTCAAGCATGGGGAAGGCCAGACATAGATCTGTTTGCCTCCCACAATATTCACCAATTGACAAAATTCTGCTCAAGGACTTTTCATCCAAAGGCCTGGAGAGTGGACGCTCTCTCTTTCAGTTGGACAACAATGACAGTTTATGCCTTCCCACCTCTTCCTCTGCTGCCCAAAGTTCTATTAAAAACCAGAGCAGACAGACCAAAGATGATTCTCATTGCTCCAGACTGGCCAAGACAACACTGGTACCCACTCCTGAGGAGCCTGACGCATTCCCCACCATGGACCCTACCTCTAATGCCTCTTCTTCTGACTCAGCACAGCTTCAAAACTCTTCAGTCAGTTGAAAACACTCAATCTGGCCGCATGGAAGATTCCTTAACATCACAACAGACCCTACTCTCCAAGGAGGTGCAGGATGTCATTTTGGAGGCCAGAAGGCCGTCTACTAGAAAAGCTTACTCTGCAAAATGGAAACAGTTTTGTGCCTGGAATGAGAAAAAGGGCCAGAATCCTGGAAAACTGAATTTACCTCAAATATTACAGTATCTAGCTGAGCTGTTAAGCAGTGGACTTTCATTCTCCTCCATCAAAATCCATGCCTCAGCCATTTCTGCAGAATACAACACTGATCCACCTTTATTCTCTCACCCCCTCTTAAGACAGTTCCTCAGAGGGGCTAAGAATATAAAACCCCCAAGGAAACAACCAATACCTGCTTGGGACCTCAATTTCATTCTAGAAAAGCTGACCTTGCCTCCTTTTGAGCCAGCTGCCTCAACAGATTTGCAATATTTGTCCTGGAAAACAGCTTTCCTTCTGGCTATTACCTCAGCTCGTAGGGTATCGGAACTACAAGCCCTCATGGCTGTGCAGCCTTTTATCATCTTCCATCAGGACCGAGTTTCCTTATGAACCAACCCGTCCTTTATGCCAAAAGTGGTATCCAGGGTAGCTTTGAATCAGGCTATACACTTACCTACCTTTTATCCTAATCCTCAAAACAAAGGGGAAAGATTATTACATTCCTTGGACATCCACAGACAACTGCGTTACTATTTGGACAGAACAAAGCCTTTCAGAAAATCAGAACAGCTCTTTGTGTCCTATGCTATAGGAGCTCAAGGGAAGCCAATTTCCAAACAGACAATCTCAAAATGGATAGCCCACTGCATTCGCTTTTGTTACTCTTTTCATGGCAAAACTATACCTGCAGGCATCAGATCTCACTCCACAAGGGCCACAGCTACCTCTGCAGCTTTCCTCAGAGGAGTACCTACCAAAGATATTTTGGAAGCAGCCACTTGGAGTTCTGTGCATACCTTCTCCAAGCACTACCACCTACCATTATACTCCAAAACTAGAGCAGGCTTTGCCACTGCAGTCTTGCAGGGCATCCTGGCTCCTCCTAGTTCCACCTAGTGCCTACCACCCCTTTCTTAGCTTTGGGATTCTACCCATCTGTTATGACTGCAGCTGTATGCACGATGAACATAGTACAGTTTTGTACCTACCATAAATGTAGATGTTCGAGTGCTAATACAGCTGCAGTCCAGGTTTCCCTCCCTCCTTCCCCTCTTGGGACAGGCCTGTTGGCTAACACCTCCTCATACAACCTGATTGGGGTATTCATTTATGGTGTATTTGCTTGCAACTACTGTATTTTGATTATATGGCATTGCTTTATTACACAAATTTATGTATTGCCTTCCTTCTGGGGGCACCTGACATCTGGGGCAAGAAAAACTGAAGAAAATGGCATCGGTTGGTTCTTTTATACCCCTGTCGCACTGACGTCAGGGAAGAAGCGACGACAACCAACGCCGGACCTAGACTTTGGAATTCGGCCGACCGAGGACCCGCCTGACGGCAGGAGAACCCATCTGTTATGACTGCAGCTGTATTAGCACTCTAACATCTACATTTATGGTAGGTACAAAACTGTACTTTTTATGTTTTTTTTCCTTCATGGCTTTAAGTACAGAAGTGAATTGTGTAGCTTGATGACTTTTTTAAATGAATTGTTTGTTTAAATTGTGTTTTTCGTGCCATTTTGTTTGTTTTTATTCATATGGATCTGAAATTATCCATTTTTTTAATTTAATTTGGTTGTTTTATGATAGGTAGTTATAACTGGTGTGGGACGACTGTGATTACTGTCTTTTTCCTCAGTGGAGTATTCTGTTAGTTCTTCCTTTAGAAATAGTCTTTTCATAGCTATTTTAATGGGTATTTGTTGTTTTGTCCCTTTTTGGATAGTGGATATATTGTTTCTCCAGTAGCTGGTTCTGACCTGACTAGCTTTTTTGCCCCTTCTTGATTGGATTCTGATGCAAAATAAAGCAAAAAATATGACTTAGCCTATGGCTTGTGACTCCACAGTAGTCTCGTCCATGGGCATGCTATCAGACCACTCACCTTCTTTTACCTCCAGGTCCACTGGTGTGTGTTACCAAAACTGTACATGACACGAGGATCATACACATCCTCTCAGGCTGTACCATTGTCTGGTTCAGGTACAGGAGAACCAAACTCTTTAGGTGCAGGGGAAGTCAGCAGTACAGAATCTGTCAACAGGGTAGAAACGTCTCCAACCAGTGTAGTGTATGCTAGGAAGAGACAGAAGTCCTACCAGGTGGAAGGGCAAGCAGTCTCTGTCTTGTGTCTGTGGCTAGATCTATTTTTCAGGCAGTTAATTATGGGGTGCATATCCCAGTTATAGCCCACTTATTAGTAATGCTGGCATTTCCACCTCAGGTTATTCATTTAAGGATCCTGATCTTGATGGTGATCAGGTGTCTAAAGTTTCTGACCTATTTGAGTTGGATCAGTCAATTTCCTGTGATGATGAATTGATGCAGTAACCATGACATTGTCAGAGTATATGATCTTTGGGAGGCTGAGGTACAGGTCCTCAAGTCCCTTCATCCAGTGAATCCCGGCTTTGGAGGATGTTTTCAAAAAAGCTTGTAATTCTCTTCTTATTGAGGCTGTCACTAAAATAGTGTTTAGGAAATTGAGTATCCTCTGACATGCAGGGTCTCCAAGCCTCTTTTTCTGTGTCCCTGGCTAGCACTTCTAATAAAAAAAAACTATGGCTTCTTCAAAACTGGCCCCTCAAGATAAATTAGGCAGGTGGCTAGAATTTTAGGGAAAAAAAGCTGATACAGTCCAGCACAGCAGCTTTTAAAATATTTAGCTATCGCTGTTTTATGCAGAAATTTGTGTTGCGTTGCATGTATAGTGTAGAAGAGTTCGCTACATTGTTCCCTGTTAAGCAAAATGTCTGTCAAGAATATTGTTTCCAGTGTTTCTCAGGTGTCAAAACATGTGTTAGAGTGCCTTGGAGGAGGCAAACATTATGTCTAGAAGTGCAGCTTTGTCTATGGTGTTAAGGATATATGCTTGCACAGCCAGAATTTCTCTGAGTTAAAAAATGTGATTTTGAATACTGCTGTAGAGTCTGCTTGTGTGTTTGATACATCAGCTAATCAGATCCTTAAACACTAGGATGACAGAGGCAAATTGATGCAAGGGGGTGTCGAAAATGTTTCATATTCTAAGTTCTCCTCCTTCAAGCAGGAAAATTTTCTGCAGCCTCTTAAGCAAAATCTCCATCCTAACAAGAACCAAGGCAGTAAAAGGAAACAGCAGGATGAGAGTTTTGCCAAGTCTCACAAGAGGGAACCCTTTCCCAAAAAGGATAAATTCCTTTCCCATTTTATGACTATGCTGAGACAGGGCACCTATGTTTTTTTCCAAGCCCTCTGCATCTCTAAAATTGTCACTTGACAAGGTGGTGTGGTTGTCCGTGTTTTCCAATAAATGGGTTCTCAACATTGTGGGCAAGGGTTACCAATGGCTGTAGAAAAATTACCCTCTTCTATTCAGGTGGGTCCCCCATCATCCACTGGACCAGTATATGTTATTCCCTCCTCTTCTCCACCCTATGCATGACTCAGGCATCCTAAACTGGTGCCTCCTTCCAAGAAATCGAGAGGGTTTTGTTCTCAAATTTTCATGGTTCCCAAAAAAAAGAATTTTCATAGAGGCCAGTGTTGGACCTTTCTTCTCTGAACATCTCCTTCCAGATTCCCAAGTTCAGGATGCTTACCCTACAGGCAGTGCTTTCTCTTCTACTTGAATATTGCTTCATGGTGACCCTGACATAAAGGATGTCTGTCATCATATCCCCATTTTTCATCGCTTCAGTAGGTATCTGAGAATTGTTGATCTGCAGTTGTTGTTTTCATTTGCTCTTCAAACTGAGGGACTCTGATCCAGCATGGATCTGGCTTGGCTGCATATTCCAGCATTAGATCCAAACTCCAAGTTCCTCCCCTACTCATAATGCACATGTCTCCCCTCCTCCCCTCAGATCTCGTTTGCCACTCGTTAGATCAGCAGCGTGTTTTGTAGCTTCAAACTCCACTTTTTTTGTGGGTCTCCCTCACTCTTTCTCTACTCCTTTCTTTGCCTTTTTCTGTCCTACCTTATCTTCTGCACACAGCCGCCAGTGTGTGAGTGAGTGTTTGTTGTTTTTCCTGTTTGGCCATGGCAGATACCCCCAAGCCTGGCTTCAAGAAATGTGCAGAGTGTGGGCATAAGCTTTCCCCCGTCTGATGCCCGCATTCTGTGCATGGTCTGTTTGGGAGTTCCACACCTAGATTCCTCCCGTTCGATCTGTGTGGGCTTCAACCCCCGGACATTGATAGGAGGAACAAGCTCATTTTGAAAGGCCTCCTTCCACCCCCATCGGAGGCCTCTGCTTCTTCTTCCTCTGCCCCGGCATCTGGGACTCAACCTCCCAGCAAGAAGTCTGGGGATGGAGAGAAGGCCCAATCTAAAGAGTGGGATTGGCCCAGGAAGCGGCCCTCAGACCGGTCTTCCTTGGCCGAATCCCCGGCCAAGTCCCGCCTGGATCTGAGCTGTGGCTCCTCTTGACTCTGGTCGCCTCGCTTTTCACCAGAGCCACCCGGGCTCTATCTCCACCCCCCAACTCCCCCCGGCACCACTCCAGGCCTGGGTTGACGGTGTCTTCCATCTGGTCCTCTCGGAGCCTGTCTGAAGCCGAGGTGGACAGGATGATGCAGAAATTAATTTGGGCCCAGATCCAGTTGGGAGTCTTGCCTGCTTCGCCAACCTCTGGGGCCATTGGCATGCAGTCCACTTTTCTTCCTGTTACTCCTTCTCTGATCCGACACCCGGTTTCAAAGTTTTTGGGTCTGAGTTTCCCCAGTGTCGAGGTTTTGACACAGATGGACCCTGGTACCTCCATGCTGATAGTTGCCCTGAGTGGTTCTGTTCCGATATTTTTGGAGCCAGCTGACTTGCTGAACTGAAGCCTAGCCATCTGATCTGAGGGGATGGCATCGAATTTGAGGCTTTTGGGGTTGTCCCTTCCTCTCAGAGTCTCAGTGTCAGGAAGCTCGGCTCTGGCTCCCCCTTCGACACAGAGAGTGATGGATCCAGCCTTGGCCAGTCCAACTTCGGAAATCTGCACGCCTTCTGCCTTTGAACTGGTGGAGAAGATCCTCTCAGCTCCTTTGAGACCTCTGACACTTTCTTTCTCTGAGTCTGTCCTGGCTGCCTCTTTTTCTGGGCTGGAGTCTGCCATCCTTCCACCTCAGTGACAGCCTGCAGCCACTTCACCCCAGGAAGTTCCCAGACAGGAACTCCCTGAGGCTTCCGGGTACTCCCTGGAATTTCCCCCTTAGGAGCCCCCTCAGAAGCATACGTGCAAGAGGAGACGAGCTCCCCACTGGAGTCCCTCACAAATTATACCGACTTGGAGAAAGGGGAGGGATCCCCTCGATCACCCTCGAAGGAAGTCTTCTTTGGAGACATCATGGCGATCCTGCGCACAGGGGGTTGTCTACCCAGAAGCCCAACCCAGATGTGTCTGTATTCCTGGAGGCATTTGGCACAGGACCTTCTACTGCCTGGATTTCCCCTCACGCGGATCCCTTGTAGATCTAATCTCATCTAGGGCTTGGAAGGAACAGGATATGGTTGAGCCTATCCCCAGGTGCCTGGGCTAAGTACTTAGTGCTCCCTCAGATAGGCAGCATTGATTCAAAGAGTCCCTGATCGATGCTATGGTGGCTGCAGTGGCCACCAAAAAAGAGCTTGCACAGGGAAGCTCTTCGGTCCATCCTCCAGACAGGCAGTCTCGGGCCATGGATCATTTTGAGAAGCGGACCTTTGTGTCAGCCACCTTTGCCTTATGTGGGCTGAACTATTTACCACATGTAATCAGATTGCAAAGGGACCTGGTCAAAGAGGTCACAGAGTCTGCCCCAGGGTCCATGTCAACAGAGGAGAAAAAGACTTTTTCCTCTCCCATGGGCACCCTCACTTCCATCTCTAACACTTCCATGAGGTTCCTATCACACGCTACTGAAGGTGCCTCTAGGGCTGTGGGAACAGGCATAGCCATTAGGTGCCTTTTTGGAGCCATTCAAGGCATCTTTCACGAAGACCCCCTATGATGGTTCCACCTTATTTGCAAAGACAGTTTGTCATACTTTAGTCCAGAGCGAGGAGAACAGGAAGTCTTTGTCTGCCATCGGGATCCGCTTCTTTACCCCACAGTAATCCTTTTCTAGGAATCAGCGTGGGGTTAAGAAGATTTGGTTTCAGAAGTCTCAAGGTTCTTTCCAGGACATTCAGGATTTGCCTTTCCCCAGAGGCAGAGGGGGGCCATGACAGATGCCACCCTCGTGGTAGAGAGGGTCTGAAGAACCAAGGGTCTTGGGATTCCCCACTGGACAAGACCCTTCCAGCAACCGTGAATGGTTGCCCAGCTGCGCTGCTCTGGAGGCATTTGGGGGATGACTTGCCTCTGCATCCAATGGCCTGGGAGTCTATTACAAATGATCTTTGGGTTCTGCAGGTCATATCCAGAGGGTTACTCGATTCCCTTTTTTCAACTCCCTATTCCCCCCAACACCTCCCAGACATTCCACCTGGTCAGTGGGAGGAGGCAGCCATAGAAATCAACAGGCTGCTCAAAAAACAGGTCATCCAGGCTGTCCCCCCAGATCAATCCGGATTAGGCATTTATTCCATGTTCTTTTTAGCGCCAAAGAAAATGGGGGGACTTAAGAACCATCCTGAATTTTTCAACCCTGAACCTGTCTGCTGCCATGATGAAATTCCAGATGGTCACTTCCTGCAGATAAATGACTGGATATGTTCAGTGGCCCTCCAGGATGCATATTATCATGCCAAGATGAACAGGTGCTCTCTGTGGTTCCTCCGCTTCCATCTGGGAGTCGATCACTATAAGTTCAGAGCTCACCCCTTTGGGCTCACCACTGCACCCCGGGTGTTCACCAAAGTGATGGCAGTAGTGGCGGCTCACCTGTGGCTGCAGGGGATGTTCTTCATGTTTCACTGTTGCAGTCATCACCTGTGGGTTATCCCTGCTGTGGTAGCCCTTGGCCAGCTCGAATACCAGAGTCAGTGTTTTTCTGCATTGGCTGCTGTCACTTGCAGACTGACATCAGGGCATCAGTGCTATAAAGCAAGGCAGCCGACGCCATTACATCAGTCTTTCTTGCCGTGGAGCCCATAGCAGAAGCAGTTCGCAAGTGTGCCGGTTGGTCGCTACCAGAGTTCGAATTACAGCTGAAAATGTCTAAAGCGAAGTACCCCATTGAGGATACTTTTTTCTTGCACTAACCGATGTCTGAAAAAGTTAACAGTTGTCTTGCGTGTGGAAAGCAGATCTCACACCGAGACTTTCATTCATACTGCATCACTTGTCTAGGCCCAGACCACAACGTCCTGCGATGTTCTTCATGTTTCACTGTTGCAGTCATCACCTGTGGGTTATCCCTGCTGTGGTAGCCCTTGGCCAGCCCGAATACCAGATAATGTTTTTGTGCGTCGGCTGCTGTCTCTTGTAGTCTGACATCAGGTCGTCAGTACTATAAAGCAAGGCAGCTGACATCATTACATCAGTCTTTCTTGCAATGGAGCCAGTAGCAGAAGCAGTTCGAAAGAATGTCGGTCAGTCGCTACCAGAAGTCGAATTTCAGCAGAAAACATCTAAAGCTAAGTACCCCATTGGGGACCCTTTTTTCTTGCTCTAACCGATGTCCGAAAAAGTTAATTGTCTCACCTGTGGAAAGCAGATCCCACACCAAGACTTTCATTCTTACTGCATCACTTATTTAGGCCCATACCACGACATCCCTTGTTGCTGGTTCTGTGCCCTCTTTAATGCAAGAACCATTCGCCGTAGAGCTCTCTTTGTAGACAATTATTTTTGTATTCCATCTTCAAATTCCAATATGGCGTCCATCAGCCAGCAATCCGCTGACATTCTGAAAAAATGTAAAGATAGAGACAAGCCACAGAAGGCTAAGTCTTATGATGATGCTACCACTAAGCAAGTTGTCAGTTCTCCAGAATTCAGTGAGGCGCTTTCGCTGCCCCTGATGCCCGACTCACGTTTTACGCAGGCCTCTGCCGAGACCCTCTCAGAGTCCGTTATGCTGCAGAAATCCACTTCGTCTACCAAGCCTTCGGCTGTCTCTGCCTTGGTTGGGTCCGGAGCTGTGATGCAGGCACCAGCTTCAGAGGAGGCCGTTTGCACTCCGATTCTAGACAAAAAAAGACGTGTTCTCTTCCAGCTACTGTTTCTCAAAGACTGACATATTCTCTCAGGCCTCAAAGCCAGGCCACTCCTAGGAAATCTGTTTCTAGCTACCATCTTGCTACTGCTCCCCTATCCCAAGCTCAAATGCTTAAAATGGCTGAGGATCTCATCTCTCTTATTCGAGGTACTCAAGCCCCCACTCCAAAAAGGAAAAGGCTTCCTTCTGCAGAAATTATGACAGACCAGGAGACTGAGGAATCTGATTATTCTGCCTTTGAAGAGGAACAACAGCCCTTAACTGTTTGAGTATTCAGGTGCAGAGGAATCCATCCCCTCTGCCTCTCCTCCAGAGGACGTCTCCTTCGGGGAAACCCTTCACTCCCTCAGGGAACATTTTCAGTGAGAATCTCAGGACTACCCACAGTCAAAGAAATGACTTAGAGAGTTTCTGGACCGGCCCCAGCACAGACCCCCTGGTCATCCCACCTATTCTAGAAGTGGTGGATGATGTTTTCCTTGAATCTAGTTTAGCCCCTGATGACCTCCCACCTGCTCTTAGTAAACCTGACAGGTACTGCAGAGAACCGGATTCTGACAGATACCTGTTCATAGATCCTGCTGCAGACCCGGAGGTCACTACACAGGAACCTAAAGGAGCTAAGGCTAGTTCTGCAGAGAATCTTATTCCTTCTGACAAGGATTTCAGAGCTCTGGACAGATGAGGTAAAAACATATGCACCTCTGCAACTTTAGCTATCAGAGCACTCAACTGTCAGTTCCATGTGTTAAAATGTCAACAGCATGCTTTGGAACTATTAAGGCAAAAGATTTCAACCTTTCCTGACTGTGCCAATTCGAAGGAGTTAGCAGATGTACTGCACTCTACTTGTCAAGTGGCCAAACACTCATTACATTGTGGATATGACGCCCTAGAAGCCTCAAGCAGGGCAGCAGTGTCAGGATCTGTCATAAGGAGACATGCATGGTTGAAGGAACAACCTCTCCCTGATCATGTCAAGTCTAAATTAATTGATGCATCCTTGGATAAAGGACTGCTTGTTTGGAATAAAAGCAGAAGAGGTGCTTAAAAAGATGGAAGACAAAGCAAAATCGTATGCAAACAGTAAAAGATTTCTTTCAGTTTCAAACTCCTAGGTTCTGCAGGAATTTTCCCTCTAAACACTAGTCCTTTCCTGCACCTAGCAGACAGGGGCAAGGTAAGCCCCGCAGGGACAGACCATTCAGGCCCCTATCCCAGGGACAACAGAAAACCAAACAGTGGACCACCTCTGCCCCAAAAGCAGAGAGTTCTAAGCAAACCTTCTATGGTAAAAACTCTCAATGACTCCCTCTGTCCCCCCTGCCCTCCTTTCAATCACAAAAAAATAGGAGGAAGGCTCTCCCTCTGCAAAGAAAATTGGCTTTCAGTAACAAAGGACCAGTGGGTCTTAAACATAGTTTTTCAGGAATACAAACAAATTCTCTGTCAACCAGCTCCCTATTCCAAGAGGGTACCCAGACTTACCTCCAAATCAGTGTGCAGAGGCATTGAAACAGGTCCAAAATTTCATATCCTAGGGGGCAGTAGAACCTGTTCCCCCACATCAAACAGGCAAAGCCTTTTATTACAGAATATTTTTTGTTCCCAGAAAAGAGAGCACTTGGCACCCCATCCTGGATCTATCCATTTTGAACACCTCCCTGGTTGTCCCCAAATTCAAAATACTAACTTTGCAGCAGCTGCTGCCTATGCTGACGAAAAATGCCTGGTTAGTGACTCTAGAGCTAAAGAATGCCTACCTCCACATCCCCATAGCAGAGTCCTGCAGGAAATTCCTGCACTTCAGAGCAGGCTCACAATACTTTCAGTTCTCTGCGCTACCCTTTGGCTTATCTACTGTTCCCAGGGTATTCACCAAATGCTTAGCCCCGGCCATAGCATTTTGCAGACAGAAGCATACAGATTTACCCTTATCTGGATGACTGCCTCATTCAGGCAGAATGCAAAGAAAAGCTGCTCCAGGACCTCCTCTTTGTCAAAACCCTCCTAACTTCCTTAGGGTTCACCATCAGCGAGAAGAAATCACTGCTGACACCCTCCAGGAAGAACATTTTCTTGGGAGCACTGCTGGACACAGCATCCCAGATGGCCTTTCTATCCCCAGAAAAGCTGTGCTTCCTTCCTCTCTACTTTTCCCAGCTGGCTTCCAGATGTCCTCTCACTGCGAGGGAGTTCCTGCAACCCTTGAGGTACATGGCATCTTGCATCCTTCTGATCTCCCTGGCCAGGCTTCACATGAGAAAACGTCAGTGGTATCTAAAGAACCTTTGGTGTCAGCACTCTCAACCTCTAGAGACCTGTCTCCCTCTGATCCCCTGTATAAGGGTCAAGTTTCTCTGGTGGGCAGAGGCCTATGCCAAGAACAAGGGTCTTCCCTTCGCCCTTCCGGGCAGACCATTACCACCGATGCCTTAGAATTTGCTTGGGGCACTCATCTAGAAGGCAGGTGCACTCAAGGTCTTTGGGATGCCCAGGACCATCCCTTACACATCAACCAGAAGGAAATGATGGCAGTACAAAAGGCTCTGACATACTTCAAACCCCATCTCAAGCCAGGGGTTCTCCTTATCAAAGCGGACAACACCACAGTAATGTGGTACATCAACAAACAGGGAGGGACCCAATTTTACCCTCTGTGCAGGCTAGCCATGAACCTCTGGCTGACAGCCTCTTCCATGGGACTACACCTAATAGTCCAGTACCTACCAGGGATCAGCAACACCCTGGCAGACCACCTAAGCAGGAACTTACTGGACTCCCACGAATGGCAGCTCCATAGAAAAATATTTCTACAGATCACTCAGGAGTAGGGGACTCCGGAGGTGGATATCTTTGCTTCGCATCTCAACCATCAGCTGAAAAAATTCTGTACCAGGGAGTATCACCACCTACCCTGGAACCCGGATACCTTGACCTTCCTCTGGAACACCCTCTTTGTGTACGCATTTCCTCATCTGCCTCTTATTCCCAAGGTATTGATCAAAATAAGGGAGGAGAGACCCAAGGCCATCTTCATTGCTTCAGAGTGGCCCATACAACATTGGTACCCCTTACTGCGCAGCCTGACACTACAGCCTCCCAGGCAGCTTCCCCTGATCCCAGACCTGCTGACTCAGGTGGGGGGAGGTGAATGCTGCACGTTGACTTGCACACACTGAAATTATCAGCATGGCTAATACTCTGAAGGCAAACAATGGGCCCCAGTTGTGCAAACCGGCCCTAGATGTTATCACAGAGGCCAGAAGGCTCAGTATCAGAAATTCTTACGCTGGAAAATGGAAAAGATTCTGCTCCTGGAGCCAGTCCAGAGGAGGCAGTACTGCTTATCCTGGACTACCTAGAGGAGCCTCAACCATTTGATCTCATTTTGACACAGATCAGCCCCTGTTCTCCCATCCTTTGATCAAACAACTCGTCAGAGGGGCTTCTAATATCAGACCCCCAAGAAGGCCACCCACGCCAGCCTTGGACCTGAATTATGTTTTGGAAAAGCTAACCTTACCACCCTTTGAACCTGCTGCTTCAGCAGAACTAAGATTCTTCTTCTGGAAAACTGCTTTTCCCCTAGCTATCACCTCAGCTGGAAGGGTTTCAGAACTTCAGGCACTGATAGCCATTGAGCCCTTCATCATTTTCCATGCAGGCAGGGTTTCCCCTGAGGACTAACCACTCCTTTATGCCCAAGGTGGTATCTAATGTGATTTTCAACCAGGCCATACACCTACCCACCTTCTTTCCTAACCCTCAAGACAAGGGGGAAAGAATTTTCCACTCACTAGACGTACACAGACAGCTTGGATACTATCTGGACCGTACTAAACCCATCAGGAAAACAGACCAACTACTGTTCAGCTTTGCCCCAGGGGCAGATGGAAAACCCATTTTCAAGCAAACCATTTCCAAATGGATATCACACTGTATCCATTTCTGCTACAGATTACATGAGAACCCCCCCCCCCACCAAAATCTATTCTAACCCATTCCACTAGGACAGCCTCCACTTCCACAGCATTCCTCAGAGGAGTTCCCACCAGGGACATCCTGGAAGCTGCCACCTGGACTTCTGTCCATACCTTTACCAAGAATTACCACATACCTCTATTTTCTAAGGCTAGGGCAGGGTTTGCCTCTGCAGTTCTGCAGGGCTTGCTGACCCAAGCCTAGGTCTCTTACTAATCCTACCACCCCTCTCTTCAGCTTTGGGAATTCTCCCGCAGGTGATGACTGCAGCAGTGAAACACGAAGAACATAGTACAGTTGTGTACACTTACCATAAATGTAGATGTTCAAATTTATTCACTTTTGCAGGTCCTGGTTTCCCTCCCTCCTTCCCTTTTACATCTTCTTTCTTTAGGGAGACATAAGCTTCTCTAGGTGGCTTTTAACCACACTGACCTCTTTACCATATGATTTGGGCTTCTGGCTGGTTAGGGCAAGAAAAACTGATGTAATGGCGTCAGCTGCCCTGCTTTTTATAGCACTGACACCCTGACGTCAGTCAGCAAGCGACAGCAGCCGACGCAGAAAAACATTGATTCTGGTATTTGGGCCGACTGAGGGTTGAACACAGCAGGGATAGCCCACAGGTGATGACTGCAACAATGAATACACTCTAATATCTACCTTTATGGTAAGTGTACACAGCTGTATTTTTCAGGTCTTCCCCTACCTGGATGATTGGTTCCTTTCCGTTCCTTCCAGGTGTAGACTGCTTCAAGTCAGGGATCATCTTCTTCAGACTGCTCAGTACCTGGATATGTAACCATAAACCTCAACAAGCCTCAGCTGGCACCAAGGCAGGTTCATAGGTTGGTACTAGGCTGTCGGCCCTAGGGCCCTATACAAGCCTAGCCATAACATTTACCTGTATATTTCTTTCCACAGTATTTACTTCCCTGGACCCCTGTCTAGCAGGGCGACTGACGTGATCCCCAGGGTGAATTTCCTGTCTCCCATCCAGTTGTCGGGGTTCCTTATGAAGAGGGCCAAGGAGGTGCTCTGCTTGACATGTATGGGCAGTCTTTTCCATAGTATGGGGAGTCTCTGGGTCAGGAAGCTATCTCTTCTGCATGTTTTGTTCATTGTGATAACAAGGTTTAGATCCCTGGAGCATGTGGCTCTGAAAGATTGGGATTTCTTTAAGTGTAGCATGGCCAACAGCTCAGGGTTTGACATGGCCTTGTATGTTAAGCAGAGATCGCATCTGAGTAGACGATATGCCACAGAGTATAGCTGGAGTTGTTTTTAGATGGTCAGCATAGGGCATCTGCTTTAGGCCTGTGATTCTTTTAGTGAGGTATTTCTGCGGCCTTTCCAGATGTCTTATGAGGTATATACCAAATGGGGCGTTGTACTCTATAATGGGTCTAATGAGGGATGAGTACAGTGGGACAATGACCTCCTTTTTTCTGGATGAAAAGCCCTTAGTGATGATGTGTGCCACACAGAAGGATTTCCTGACTGTTGTGGTGATGTGGTTATGGATATGGTAATGGATTTCATAGGTGCTCGGCTGGACAGACTGTTATCACTCCATCATCATGTGAGTTGCATTTTCCAAGCCAAACTTCCCCCAGCAGGCTTAGTCCTTTGGCCGTTGGGGTCCATGGTGTCCACGATCACTTTCGTCCCAACTGCACGTTTTCATATGAGAGTTTTTCAGTTGGCCTTAGTCATTCAGTGGTCTCTGCTAGACCTTCCATTGTCACATCCTGTTCGGTTGTCCTGTGTTTGCAAGATCTTCCTTCTTTGGTGGCTGCAATCCCCAGACCTTCTTCAGTGTAGTCCATTTGTTCTTCCCTCCCCCGCGATCATGGTGACCACAGGTGCCTCCCTGCTGGGGGGTGGTGTTTGCAGCGGAAGGACGGTCCAAGGCACGTGGTCCTCTCTGGAGATCAATCTGCATATCAGTGTCCTGAAGATGAGGGCAGTGCTCTTGACGTTGCAAGCTCTACATGCCTTTCTTCCTCCGGGGACTATTGCTATACAGATGGGCAATATATCAGTAGTTTGGTACATCAACAAATGGGGGGGAAACAGATCTTACCCCTTTGTCGTGAAGCATGAGATTGTAGGAGTGTGGGAGATCTCTACCAGCCGTTTTCTGGTTGCAACGCACATTTGGGGGCAGTCCAACATATTGGCAGACAGGCTCAGCAGGTGTATTCTGATGCCTTACGAGTGGTCTCTGAGTCCTTCAGTATTGGAACATATCTTTCTAAAGTGGGGTCAGTCTTGCTGCAATCTCTTCGCCTCTCCTTCCAACACAAAGTCAACGAGTATTTCGCTCTGATCCCCCTTCCGGGGGAGTCCCCCAGAGAAGCTCTAGTTCATGCTTGGCCCTTCGGTCTACTGTATGCTTATATTCCACTTCCTCTAATTTCCAAATTCATTCAGGAAGGTCGATGGCTGGGGGGGAGCTCAGTGATCCTCATTGCCCCTTTCTGGCCTCGCCAAGTTTGGTTCCCTACTCAGTGGTCTCATGTAACGTGTCCACCTTGGATGCTGGATCCATTTCCAGATCTGATTATACATCCCTCAGGGATTTCTCACCCACACTTAGTCAGCCTGAAGCTCACAGCTTGGCTTCTCCAGTTCCCATGATTGATAGGACTCCTGGGCTGTCTTCTGTTGTTAAGAAGATCTTGGTAGCAGCTTACAAGTCCTCTATCAGGGAGGTTTATTCGATTAAATGGAAACGTTTCTTGATCTGGGCTTCTCAGCATGACCTGGATCCTTTCACTGCGGCACTTCTGGCCACTCTTAAGTTTTTGGCATATGTTTTTAATCATGGCGCTAGCTTCTCTACAGTTAAGGTACAATTGGCAGTGATTTCTAACTTTCACATAGGCAAAAATTCGGCTTTGTAAGGCCTTTTTGAAAGGTACCTTTCTCCTTAGGCCTCTGGTTAAGAACCCAATGCCCCCTTAGTATCTCATCTTGGTTTCTCCTCTTTTCAAACCAGCGGCCACGGTTGAATTGCACTTTCTGTCATGGAAGATGGCTTTTTTGGTTGCAATTACTTTAGTAAAGAGGATTTCTGAGATCCAAGCCTTATTTGTCAAGCCCCTGCATATGGTATTTCATAAAGATAGGGTGTCCCTGCGGACTAATCCTTCTTTTCTACCGAAGGTGGTATCAGAATCTAATATTAACTAGGTCATCAATTTTGCCAGATTTCTTTCCACATTTCCATAATGGAGAGTACAAACTGCACTTGCTTGATGTTCACAGGCAACTGTGTTTCTGTTTGCTATGAACAAAATCTTTGTGCAAGTGTGATCAACTTTTTGTTTCATTTTCCAAAACTTTATTGGGAAAACCAATTTCGAAATTTACTGTTGCTCAATGGATTTCGGAATGCATTTCATTGGCTTACCAAGTCAAAGGGTTATCTCCACCAGGGTATGTCTGGGTGCATTCCACCAGGTCTGTTGCTGCTTCTGCGGCTTTTGGACCTAGGGTTTCCTTGGGTGATAGCTGCGCTGCAGCTACCTGGGCATCGTTGCATACATTTATCTCTCATTATAAGTTAGACCTTCTTTCCAGGGGCAAGGCTTCCTTTGGTTCAGCCGTGCTCCGGAACATCTTTCCATGAGAACCTCCCAAGGTTTACTGGTAGCTGGGGACTGTGTCCCTCAAGTTGATGAGCAAATGAAAATAACAACTTAAGATAAATAATTTATGTACTTACCATAACATTCCATTTGAGTTGTTGCTTTTCATTTGTCTTCAAGAGTCCCTCCCTCCTTCCCCCTGCCTTGTGTGGGCCTCACTTTCCATTTTTTTGTATTGCTGTTTAGCTTATTGACTTCTGGAGTGTTTACAAAATGCTTTGGCCCAGTAGTGGCCCATTGTCAGACTGTGGGCATCCAGATTTTCCCTTACTTAGATGACTTGCTGATTTGTGCAGAGTCTGCATCCAAATGCCTGGAATTGTTGGAGAAGGTTTCAGCTGTATGTCTCTTCTAGGGTTCAGGCTGAACCTCCTGAAGTCATGCCTGACCTCCTCAGAAAGACTCGTCTTTCTAGGGTGTCTAATCGACTCCAACGAAAGAATATTTTTCTGCCTGAAGACATGATCCTCTTCTACCAAACAGTGCTTCTGTAATTCTCCAAGAGAAATGTCACCGCAGCCTGAGAATTCCTGAAAATTCTTGGACTTATGGCACCATGATTCTTATGGTACTACTGGCTTGTCTTCACATGAAAAGAATTCATTGGTATGTCCAAAGTAGTTGGGTCAAGCACCCAGTTACTGATGCTTCCTTTTAGCTGATGAAAATTACAGTCATGGAAAGAACAGTTGAGTGTCAGTCCAGGATTTCCATTATCCCCTCAGTACCTGTGTAGTCTCACCAGACAGATTAGTCTAACTTTACATGGGGAGTTGTGTCAGTGGGGAAGCAATTGTAAACCGCTTGGGTCCTTGGGTCCCAAGAATGCATGGAAGTACATCTTTATCAAGCAGATGTTGGCAGGGATTCATGCCTTAAAGGATTTTCATCACCTTTGATTTCTGGGAACTCTCCAGGTAATTATGGACAACAAAACTGTGATGTGATATCTCAGCAAAGAAGGGGGTGCAAGGGCTTACCCTGTGCGCTGGTTGGCAGCCATGACCTGAGAGACAGATTCTCAGTATTCTTGGACTCTTCAGGCTTTATAACATCCCATCAGAGCAGAGTGTTGTGGCACACAGGTTAAGCAGATCCTAGCTAGACCCGCATGAGTGGATGCTCAAGGCATTGATGTTCCAGGATCTAGTCCAGATGTGGGAAATGCCTCAAGTAGATCCGTTTGCCTCCTTTCAAAACAGACAGCTGGAGAACTTCTTTTACTATAATCTTTGCAGCCATGCTTGGAGGGACGGATGCATTTTTGTTCTCTTGGATGTGAATGTTCGTGTATGCATTTCCACCCTTTCCACTGATTCAGAAGTTTCTTAAAGTTCAGAGAGAAATGCCAAATATTGTAGTGACAGCCTACTCACCAAGGCAGTCTTGGTTCTTCCTTTTAATGGTATTCGCCAAGACAATTACCACAAACTTCTTCACACTCTGGAACTGCTCACACAGTCTCAGGATTGGCTGCTGCACCTCATTGTGGAGAAACGTCAGCTGACAGCGTGGGTGTTTCATTCTTTTTTTTTTTAAACACCCTTATTGAATTAATACTTAAGACAAAGGCAAGCATACAACAGAAATGAAAACCCAACCATTTTAATATTTTCCATTTAAATACAATATAAATCACATATGTTTTCTTTGCTATTATCATCAGTCCAACATTACAAAAAAACAACTGAATTACAGGCCTTCCCTTAAACCTCATTTCTCCTCCTCCTGAAAATTTATTATGCATGTTTTGTTCCCACAATTTCCATTTTTATGTAATTTGCTCCTTCCCTTTTCTAAAGATCTCTGTTGCAGTTATGTCATCTCTTTTATAAAAATGAGTACCTCAGATACAGTTGGTGCAGACTTTCATTTCCATTTTCTAGTGATTGCTTTTTTGTCAGTAAACAGAATAAAACATAATAAGGTCTTACTATGTCTAGGCAGTTCAGACCCTTTATGCCAGTTTAAAAGAATAATTTCCTTATTTGCTGCCATTTGCTCACCCAATATTTCCGATAGAGTACTTAGTCAGAAATATTTAAAATCTACCAACTCATTACACTCCCAAAATACATGTTCCCAGTTACCTCCTTCTTTTACATCATGCCTCCAACATTTGCTGTCTACCTGAGGAAAAATTATTTGAAGTCTGCTTGGAGTATCGATATTCCATTCTTGACTCCATTTAGATACTTGTTTTATAAGGATGTGCAGCAGATGTTAAAGCAGGCCTGAAAACCATGTAATGAAAATTCTTATGCTTGTAAATGAATGAAGTGCTCTAAGTGGTGCCTTAAAGGAAACAGGGGGTCTGTTAAGGTTAATATCCCTCTGGTTTTGAAATGTTTGTATGATCTGTGGTAGGATGGCTTATCGTATGCTTCCATTAAGGTACTTTTAGCTGTCATGTATGCCTGTGGATCCCCCTCTTTCTTCTCTTTTGGTAAAACAGTTCATGAAAGGAGTTTTGCAAATCAGACTCCATCAGAAGCAAATTCTTCCTTCTTGGGATCTCAACTGTGTTCTGGAAAAATTGACATTTCCACCTTTTGAACCAACAGCTCATGCTAGGGTTGCCATCTGGACAGTCTAGAATTAAGAGACAGTGTCACTGACATTGAAGAACACAAGAATATGTTTGATTACGCACAGTAATATTGTATGACAATCCCATTGATGGGGAGATTAATGCACACTTCTATTCTGCAGGCATTTTGCTTTCGTGTACATGTCCAGAATGTTTGACAGGAAAAGTTGGCAACTGTAACTCGTGCTAATCTCAAGTTCCTAACCTGGAAAACTGTTTTGCTTATTTCCATGACATTTCCAAGGTGAGTTTCTGAGTGGCAAGCTCTCATGGTGGAACACCCTTACTTTATTTTCCAGAAGGATAGGGTAGTATTGCATACTAATCGTTCTTTCATATCATAAATGGTTTGAGTTCACTCTTAGTTAGTCCATTAATCTCCCTAGGATGTCCTCACTGAAATCACTGTTGCAGTATTCCGAACAAATGAGTTATCACCCCTGACATCTGTCCAGAGTACCAAAGCTTAATCTTCCCTGGGTTGTATGTCTGATTTGTAACCTCAGCTCATTAGCATAGGGGGTATATAGGAGGATGTATGAGCGTAGATCCTCAGACTGTCTTGCTGCCAGCTAAATCCGCAGGTCATATATCCATCAAACTGAACATTGTCCGGGCGCCAGTTGCTGTAGCTTTCCCGACGCCAGTGCCAGGGGGGTATATAATGCAACCAACGCCATTTTCTTCAGTCTTTCTTGCGAAACTTTAAAACTGGGAAGGTCAAGACTACTCTGAGGCAAAGAAAGGCTCTTTTACCCCCTTTGAGACCCCTTGCCACCCCACACCCCCTTTGGATATTGTGGATGATGTCTATTTAGAATCCCCCATCAACCCCAGGCTACCCACTCACTCTCTCCGGCTCCCCCTGCAGATACTAACAGAGTGCTACAGATCCCAGCAAATTCTCAAGGTGCCTCAGTAAAAGCCCAGTAGCTACTCCAGGGTCCAGGGTCCCAAGGGGCTAGGGGCTACGGCTAAAAAAAGCCCACCTCTGACCTTCTGAGAGGGAGGATTCAGGCAAGACAGGTGGGGAAAAAGGTTTTTACCTCAGCCACACTAGCTATATGGGGTTGTCAAAATTGTCATGCTTATATGCTTAAGTATTCTAATCTTCTAATCAAAGCAAAGAATAACCACTCTCCCTCAACAATCAATCTGAATTGAAAGTACAGGATCTGTTGCACTAGCACTGAGGGTGGGCAAACATATACCTTACATGTGGGTTTGATTGATTGGAGGCCTCCTGCAGAGCAGCTGTCACTGGGTCTGTTATAACAAACTCCTGATCATGTTAAAAAAAAAACTACTAGATGCTCCCTTACAGCAGGATTCTTTTTTTGTTAAAAAAGCAGAGAAGTTTTAAAAGAAAATGGAAGATGAGGCAAAATCTATGCAGACAGTCAAAGATTTCACTGAGGCTCCATGTGGGCAAAGGAAGCATGGCTAGTAAGGAAGGGGAGAGTAGGCTACCTGCATGTCCCATTGGGACAAAGTTGCAGAAGATAATTTCTGTTTCATTGCAGTTCAAAACCATTACCAATTCTACTCTGCCCTTCATTATCTACTTGCGCCCAAGTTTTCACAAAATGCCTTGGCACCAGTAAGCATTGCATACCAGACAAGAGGAATTCAAATATATCCATACCTGGGACGACTCCTCATCCAAGCAAGAAAAAAAGACATTCTCTTACATCATCTGGCCTTTGTAAAGCATCTACTAAACTGCCTGGGGTACACAGTAAACGAAAAGAAAAGCAACTACAACTCCTCAATATTTCAAGACAATGGCAACAAAAGACCCAATTAATGCAAGAAAAAATTTCTTTGCTTTGGGCTTCATTGGCATTTGCATACTAATAATACCCATTTGCAAAGCTGCATAAGTCCAGACAGAACAACACATTGGCAAACACAGGACAGAAAACAGCAAACCCAAACAGTGGAAAAACTGGAGATCCACATTAATGCATGAATGATCAAAAAAAAAATGTGCCAAAAAACATAGACAAATTGCCCCAATGTTAAAAAAAACCAACAACTGAAAAAATCCAAGGACCAGTCCACCAACCTCAATGACCAGTGGACTCTCTCTCTTTCAGGTGGGAGAACATCTGACAGCATATGCTCTCCCTCCCTTACCTCCTCTCCTCACTCTTTTGAAGGTCAAAGGAAGGTCAAAAAGGAGAGACTCATAGCCCCAGACATAGCCCCAGACTTGAAAAAACTGTGTCCACAGCCCACCTTGAGCCCACCTCAAATATTTGCTCACACAACACAACAAACAGATTCTTCACAATCAGCTCCAAACTTCTCAAAGCCAGCTCAAAACAAATCATCAAGCTATTAGGCAACCAATCTTTCAACAAGCAAGAAGTTCTGTTGTATTTCTGGCCAGGGATCTGGAAGCACCAGGCCAGCTTATTTGACAAATGGGAAAAGGTTTTGTGCCTGAACCAAGCTAAGCTAAGACACAAGCCAGCCTTCACAAGCCTCACATTCTCACATTCATATTTGCTTAGCTGAGCACAAAGGACTTTTCCTTTTCCTCAATTAAAATCCATGTGCTTGCTTTTTAGCTCTCAGCTCACACTATCCACACACATTTATTTTCACATTTTCTTTCTAAAGTTCTTCAGAGGAGCAAAAACATTAGACCACCCAGGGAGAGCTCCTACACCAACATGGGACCAACTTGTTCAACTGAAAAACTGGAAAAACTAACCTTCCTAACCAGCTTTCTCTGCAGATCTTCAGTTCCTATCATGGAAGACTGCCCTGCCCCTGTCCCAACTTAAGCTAGGGAGAGTCTAGAGCTTCTAGGCACTAATGGCAGTGGAACCTTTCCATTTTTCATCATCAGAGTTTCTTTAACTAACTAATCCTTTATGCCTAAGGTGGTTTGGTTTCCAGTGTAGCTTCAACTCAAACCACTTACCCACCTTCTTCCCCAATCCACAGAACAAAAGTGAGTGAGAGACTCCTGCTTGGACATTCACAGGGCAGGCAGCTACTACTTTTGACAAACTAAGGCTTTCAGAAAAACTGACCAGCTCTTTCCACTAACCCTCTATGATACCTCCCTACCAACCCAAGTGGTGATGACTGCAGCAGGTGATGACATGAACATAGGTACACAGTTTTGTACCTACCATAAATGCAGATGTGAGTGTTCACCCTGCTGCAGTCCAGGTTCCCCTCCTCCTCCCCTCTGGATCTACTGGCAAAATCTCTTCTATACCTTACTGATGCATTTGCTTATAGTTGAAGGCAGGATAACCAAGTGTGATGACTGCAGCAGGGTGAACACTCGAACATCTACATTTATGGTAGGTACAAAACTGTACTTTTGGTTGTTGATACTGTAGCTTCTTCAAAACAATTAAGTGCCCCATTGGGGAACCTTCCTTTCTTACCCAAATTGTTGTGCTATATCTGTATTTACTAATCAGATTAGGAGGGGTATGTAGGAGTGCAGTAGGCAAATCCCATACAGAGGTCTGCATACTCAGTCTCCCTTGTGCTAGGTGTGGAACAAGATTCCAAGGACTGTTCCATTTGCCAAGCCTTTGTGCTAGAGACCTTTCATGGATGCCCAGTGTCTGAAGCGTTTGGCCCCCTCCAAGATGTGGATTTCGCTTCCCCAGACATACCTCAATCCCTCAAGAAAAATCTCAAAAAGCCTAGGCAGAATACTCAGTTTACATATTCTGATTCCGATCCACCCACTGAGATTACAGAACACCCTGTATGACTGACTCCACCTCTGACACACACTACTCAGACCCCACTAGGTTGTTGGAATGCCTTACATATGAGGAAATTACTCCCGCAGAGAAAAGAGAACCATAGATCATCATTTCAGAGGATCTGGAAAGGCATCCTACAGATTCTAGTTGGGAATAGATCTCTGTAAGTTAATCAAGGTACATGAGGGGTCCAAACCACCCCGCTTGGTTCAGGTGGCCATAACACAAAAACAAAAATGGCAAGTAACCAAGCTTGTCTCTTCTCCTCCCCATCTAGGGAGAAAGAATGGATGGACTACAGCACTAGAAATGACAGAGACTTTTGTGCTAACTGGAAGTACTTTTTTGCTGAATTTTCAAATTTTTGCTGATTTTGGTCATTTTTATTACCTGCACTTCTCAGAAAGCTTAAAAAGTAGACTAGCTACTTATTTCTCTGTATTTCTGCCTGTAAGTCATTTTCCAGTTGTGCATTTGGCTTGCTTTATTTAAAAAGTTTAAACTTTCAAATTTCTAATTTTGCAAAGTTTTAATTGAGTTTACTGTTCTGGGCTATACACTGAAGTGCATTCGTCTTTCTGTGCTTATTTACTGTATAACTGTATTGTTTAGCCTGATTTAACCAAAAAATAAATATATCTTGTTTGCTAATTTCCCGCCTTTTCTAACTAAGAATAGTCCAGTTTCCAGGCTTTGCTGGTTTCAGGACTTTAGTTTCAGTGTTCAGAGCTATTCAGACTTTGCTGTGGTAGAGGGAGGTCCTACTGCTTACCAGTGAGAGTGGGAGCATTGTACTGCATATCTAACACTAGAGGAGTGGTTTCCAGCTCTGAAATTGCAATTTTATTGGCCATTTTGGGCTGATGTCTATCCCTTTCAACTATTTGTGCACCATGGGGCTAAGGTTAAACTATTACTGGTGCCAGAAAGTCTGCTGTTCCAATTTTCCCTTAGAACTAGCTAGTTTTTCAGCAGATGCACTAAAATCTGTATATCTGTGACTAGCACTTACTCTGAAACTCGCTAAAAAGCACTAGGAAGCCTTAATTTGTTACAAGCACTCATCTCTCCTTGGTAATAAGGAGAAAATAGTCGTAGGCACTAGACAACCTACAACTGCAAGTACCTTGCTAAAAAGTAAGGGAAAACAGCTCTTGTACTATACAAAGAAAGCACCTAACCACACATGTCCAAGGGTCAGCTTTCGGTGATTTTTCCTGTCCACCTGGTGAATATGGGCATACAATTACAACATACAGCAATTGCCTCATACACAGGCAACCCTCTTGTCGTACCACCAAACACTACAACCTGCGAGAGATGCACTTACATAGCCAAACTGGAAGCAAAGCTCTCTCCAACCAAGATTGGGATAGACAGTGAAGAGGAGAAGGTTAACACCCACACAACACCTCAAGCAACACAAAGTCCTTCAAAATCCACACCACCAAAACCCACACATAGCATCACAAAACCCACATATGTGGAGGATCCTAACATTAACTGGCCCAAGCAACAAGGACCTCCGAAGCTGAAACGCAAACAAACACCACCCCCAAACACAACCAAAGCATCACATAGCTCACAACACAAGTGTGCCACCCAACAGCAGCCCCTATGGCAAGACAGCATACCCAACACTTTAGTCATAGGTGACTCTATAGTCAGGCACACTGATGTCCCATTCACCAGGCTGAACAAGGAGAAAATTACAGTTAGTTGCCTTTCGGGTGCCAGGATCTGCCACATAACGCATGCACTCAAGTCACTCCACAACAGGTACAAACATGACTGTCATTGTTCATGTTGGAGTAAATGACTTGAGGCGTACCTCCCTGGACTACATGAAAAGCGACATGGAAGAGCTCTCGGATCATGTAGCCCAGGCAGATATGACCTTAGCCTTGAGTAGCATCCTGCCATTGCCCAGAATGATACCACAGTATAAGGACAAAATGATTAACTTCAATAATTGGCTAAGCTTCTGGTGTCATTCAAAGAGGATCCAGTATCTGTCTGCTTGGGACGACATAATCGACAAACCACAATGCTTTGCAAGAGATGGTTTGCACCTGTCACCTCTGGGATTCACGTTACTGCCTAAGGCTCTTGCCACCCCTACAGTGCCTTTTTTAGGCAAGGTTCAAAGGACAAAACTCCCACTGTAACGGGTACAAGCAAGCAAAATCTGAAGGTAATGCTACTCAATGCTAGAAGTCTTAACCTCAAGATGCACTCTCTCGAGGTTCTCCTAAAAATGGAGAACATTGATATCTGTGCATTAAGTGAGACCTGGTTCAAAGCTCCAGAGAGAATCCCTGCAGTACCAGGCTACAACTCATACCACACTTTTTGGCCACCAAACCAGGACCGAAACACTAAATGTGGAGAAGTGTCTATATTCACCAAGGATATTCACACCTCCAGGCTGGTTGCCCAACACAATGCATCTGAAATTCTCCAGGTGCAACTAACATTAGGTAAGACTGCAATACAAATTATAGCTTTCTACAGATCCCCCACCATGCCCCAAGATTCTCACTACACCATTCTAAACATACTGGAAAATATTAAGATACAACCAAACAACCTAATACTGGGTGATTTCAACTACCCTGCCATTAACTGGGAAACCTACTCCTGTACCAGCACCTTTGCTCAACGGTTCTTGGAATTCATAAATTCCAATGCCTTACAGAAACTAATTCATAGTCCCACCAGGGGTACCAGTATTCTAGACCTGGTCATTACCAACATGGGAGATCGATGTTCCATACCAGTGATCACCCCCTTGTTGGTCAGATCATACCATAAGCTAATCACCCTTGACATCAACATCCCACCCCCCTTTAAGGAAACCTCCATAAAAAAACTTCTCCAAAGCTAACTTCATGCTTCTCAAGTCAGAAGTAGCAAACTTCATGACACCCATTCAAATGGGAACTGGAAGTTCAAATGCTGAATCGTACACAAAGGTGCTGTATGAGCACATTCACTCATGCATGGACCGAGCCATCCCAAATAGAATTATGACGCTGTCCTGTAAAAAAAAGGAAGCCAATCTGGTGGTCCCCTGCCATAAACAAGCTGTACAACAGAAGGGAATATTATTGCAGAAAAGTGGAAGAACCCAGGATTCAAAAAACTCCTTCACCAGCCTCAGTAGAAAGCTGAGATCCCTCATAAAATCTTCCAAAGCTAGTTACAAAAACAAAATTGCCAAAGATTCGAAAGACAACCACAAGGCATTCTATAGCTGTGTCAAGAATCTAAATGGCCATACTCAGATCTGCCCTGAGCTACACCAGAATGGCACTAGATATACTGATCCCAAGGATATTGCCAATATTCTGGCAGATAGATTTAGTGCCAACTTCACCCCCCTCTCACCCCTAAAGGGCCCATCTCAATGCAGAAAGAATGCCAAATTCTGGTAATCACGGGCACTCAGGTAAAAAACGCACTCTCTAAAGCCAAGAATACAGCGTCCATGGGACCAGACGACATCCCAGGCTGTGTACTGCATGAACTACAAAATGATCTGGCACCTCACCTATGTGTCATGTTTAGTCATAGCTTCACTTCAGGCTTCGTGCCCACAGAGTGGCTCACAGCTACAGTCATCCCACTACACAAGGAACTACCGTCCCATCAGTTTGACGAGCCTGATCTGCAAGGCCATGGAACGTATTATCATGGAACTTATAAACAAATACATTGGCAACCTTCAAACACTGAACCCCACACAGTTTGGGTTTGTGAAGGGCCGATCTTGCCTCCTGAACATGATCGACTTTTTCTAATCAGTCTCCAGAGTCGTGGACGAGGGCAAGGTGGTTCACACAGTCTACTTGGACCTCGCCAAGACTTTTGACACCATCCCCCACTCTGGAATCATAGATAAACTTAGTAAGTTGGGGACATTAATCCCTATGTCACTCGATGGGTTGCAAACTGGCTTACTGCAGAACACACACTGTAAAAGTAACTGACTCCAAATCCAGCTCCAGACAAGTGGTGTAGAGCAGGGTTCTGTCCTGGGACCACTCTTGTTTGGCATCTACTTCTCTGAAGTACAGGCCAACAGTAAGGGACTCTGGCTTACAAATTTCGCAGATGACTGCAAGCTGGGAGCCATTATTGAATCCCCAAATGATGTGGATATACTTTAAAAAGGCCTTACCAAAACAGATGCCTGGTGCCAGAGCCATGGGCTCAAGCTAAATGCCAAAACATATATAGTTGTCCCCTTTGGGAAAAAACACGTACCTGTGAACTTCCACATAGATGGCAGTACATTAAACACCGAAAGTGTGATGAGACCTAGGGACACAAGTGGACAGTGGTCTCACCTTTGGTAACCACATAGCCACAGCAGTTAGAAAATCCTTCTACATGGTATACCTCATCACTAAGGGCTTTTAATCCAAAAAAAGGAGGTCATTGTCCCTCTGTACTCGTCCCTCATTAGACCCATTATAGAATATAATGCCCCGTTTGGTATGTACTTGACAAGACATCTCCAACAACTAGAAAGGCCGCAGAAATACCTCACAAAAAGAATCACAGGCCTAAAGCAGATGCCTTATGCTGACAGTCTAAAGAAACTCCAGCTATACTCTGTTGCATATCATCTACTCAGAGGCGATCCCTGCCTAACTTACAAGGCCATGTCAAATCCAGAGTTGTTGGACATGCTACACTTAAAGAAATCCCAATCCCTCTGAGCCACACGCTCCAGGGATCTTAACCTTGTCATCACGATGAGTAGAACTTGCTGGAGGGATAGGTTCCTGACTCAGGGACTCCCCATACTCTGGAATAGGCTGGCCATACATGTCAGGCAGAGCACCTCAATGGCCATCTTCAAGTGGAATCTTGAAGATTGGATGGGAGATGGGAAATTCACCCCAGGAATCAGATCAATAGCACTGCTAGACAGGGGTCCAGGAAAGTAAATATTTGTGGGAAGCAATAGCCAGGGAATTGTTATGGCTAGGCTTGTATAGGCCTTAAGGCCGATAGCCTAGTAACTACCTATGAACCTATGATTTTTCTCAAGGTCATTATGACCCTGAAACCGCCTTTGTATTTTGCCCACCCTCCTCCACCCACACCCAAAAAAAATTGCTGTGGATTAATCTTCTTCTGAAGAGGACAGTACCTCTGACTTTGGTCATGGTCTCCGGTGTACTCGTCTCAGGTACCCTACCCTGGCCAAGATCCCTTCTGAAGATGAAAACACCATCTCCCTTGCTCCTGTTGAAGAAGCTGTGTTTGGAGAGAAAATTATAAACATGATCAAACATTTTAAATGGGAGTCTGAACAGATTAAGAGGTCCAGAAAAGATATTGCATCCTCTTGGAAATTGACACTCCAACCCCTTCACCTGTCCATCCAGTTCTCTGTGCTTTTCACTGTGCCTCAACTACCCCTGATTTGCAGCCTCCTGTCCCCAAAGGACCACACAGATTTTATAAAGTTTCTGATGAACTTAAGTTCTTGCATAAGAATTCTGTGGCAAACCTTCTGCAGTACCTCTCTTCTGATAAACTTTCAAAACTTCTTCCCAACACCAGTTCGCTCCCTTCAGACAAAGACAGTAGGATAATGGATAGGTGGGGGGAAAATTTATACTTCTTCACTGGCATTCATGGCTTTTAATTATCAGACCCAAGTGACCAAGTGCCTGTTATTCATGCTCAACACCTTGAAGAAGGTAGTGGTGGATTCAGAGGGTTCAGATTCCAAGCAACAAATGTTGTCCTTACTTAATCAGGCTACTGAAGTAGCCAGACAAAGTATAAAATGTAGAGGTCCTTCTATTCACTTGCTGCAGTATTTTTAACCTGAGGAATCTCTCACCTGAAAGCAACCCAACGTTGTCCATTATACAAAAGTCTTGTGCTACTCAAGGGTACGTGGGACACCACACGCAGGCTGCTGCCAGCTGTAGATCATAAAAGCAATGTATGCACGTACTATCCCTAGAACTCTTCTGATGCCAGTCAGAACATCATTCTGACCATGTGTGTGATCATTTCAGTGATTGCAACTTCAGCCTCTTTCAGATAAGTGCCAGATAAGTGTCCTGTTGGAATTTTTTTTCTATTTGCTACTGTTTAGTTATGTCATCCAAGAAGGACAAATGCCATTGTGGAAGACAAATTCCACATAAGAACAGCCATTGTCAGTGTCTGATGTTCTTCGTGTTTCACTGTTGCAGTCATCACATTTGGGTTATCTGCCTGCAGGTAGCCCTCAGTCAGCCTGAATACCAGAGTCTTCGGATTTCTGCGTCAGATGCTGTCGCCTCTTCCATGACATCAGGTCGTCTTGGGTGTAAAACATGCAGCCAATGCCATTACATCAGTCTTTCTTGCCGTGTGGTGCCTGAAGCAGAAGCAGTTCGCAAGTGCCAGTCTGGCGACTCTTGTTTCGAGTTTCAGACCCGAAGTCTTCAAAAAAAATATAAGTACCCCGTTGGGGATCCTTTTTCTTGCTCTAACCGATGTCAGAAAAAAAAATTAACAATTGTCTTGCCTGTGGAAAGCAAATACCTCATAGAGATTTTCATTCTTACTGCGTCACCTGTTTAGGCCCAGACCACGACGTCCCTCACTGTCGATTTTGTGCCTTGTTCAATGCCCGTATTATTTGTCATTGGGCTGTTTTTGTAGCTAAATATTTTCGTTCTGGATCTCCATACTCTGAAATGGCTTTGTTAAGCCATCCGACTACCGATCTTCCGAAAAAACGTAAGGGTAAAGACAGAGACAGACTGCATAGGTCTAAAACTGCCGATGACGCTTCCGTTAAGCTAGTCGCCAGTCCACCGGTACTCAGTGAGGTGCTTTTGCAGCCCCCTGAAACCAGCTACTACAGATACGCAGGCCTCTGCTGAGATCCATTCAGAGTCCGGTATGCAGCGAGATGCTTCTTCGACTATGGAACCTGCGGATGTCTCTACCTTGGATGGGTCCGGAGCTGCTGTGCAAGCACCAGCTTCTGAGAGTGTATTCAGGTATACAGACTTTCATATTAAACCGACGGCATTGTTTCCAACTAGAAGTACTGAAATCCTCAGGCCTAAAACTCGCACTACACCTACAAAACCGACAACCAAACCGCTGACTCAAGCCCATATGCCTCAAAAACAAATGCTTAGAATGGTTGAAGACCTTATTACCTTAATTAGGGGAAGCCAGCCTTCCCCCTCTAAGAGACCTAGAACCGATTTTCTTTGATTCTTCTGATCAGGAATCTGATATCTCTGCTCCTTCTGATTACCAGGATTTGCCCTTATCTACTTATGAGGATTCTGATGCAGAGAATTCCATTCCCTCTGCTTCCCCTCCAGAAGATTTTTCTTTTGGTGAAACCTTGCATACCCTTAGGCAGCATTTCTGCTGGGAAGGCCAGGACTATTCTGAGTCCAAGAAGAGACTTAGGGAATTCTTACTCCTGCCTCAACACAGGCCTCTAGCTATCCCTCCTGCTCTGGCTATTGTAGATTGTTTTTTTTTTGGAATCTAGCCTTACACCAGACACTTTACCTCCAGCTCCCAGAAAACATAACAGGTACTACAGAGTACCTGACTCTCACAAGTTCCTCTTCAAGAATCCTACTGCGGATCCAGAGACCATTTCCCAAGGACCAAAAGGCATTAAGGCTACTGCTGCCAAAAATCGTACCCCTTCTGATAGAGATTCTAGAGCCTTAGACAAATGGTGTAAGAAGGTATACACTTCTGCTACTTTGGTCATTAGGGATTTAAATTGCCAGTTTCATATGTTAAAGTATCAGCAACATATTATGGGACTACTTAAACAGAAAATTATGTTGATTCCTGACTGTGCTGAACACAAAGTCTTACAAGATTTAATGCATTATGCAGAACAAGTTGGTAAACATACTTTGCAATGTGGTTTTGGTGCTTTAGAAGCATCTTGCAGGGCTGCTGTCACTGGGTCTGTACTTAGAAGGCATGCTTGGCTTAAGGAACAAAACTTGACAGATCATGTTAAAGCTAAATTACTGGATGCACCCTTAAACCAAGACCGCCTTTTTGGCAACAAAGTAGAGGAAGTCCACAAAAGGATGGAGGAAAAAGCTAAATCTATGCAAACTGTTAAAGATTTTCTACAAGTAGAGCCTCCTAGATTCAGTAGGCATTGGCCTTCAAAGAACTGGTCCTTTCCAGTCCCTTCCAGGCCTTCTCAGTCCAAACCCAGGAACAGCAGACCACCAAGACTTCAGTCTCAGGCTACACACAGATCTAAGCAGAGGGGGGCTCACATTTCCAAAGCTGGAAGTAGTATGCTACCCCCCCCTACGGAAAAATGGCACAATGACTTAACCTTAATCCTTCCAAGCCCTGCTCAACTACTTGCTCCCTTAGGAGGAAAGCTCGCCCTGCATGCAAAAAAATGGGGAGCTCATTACCCAGGACAAATGGGTTTTGAACATAGTTTCCCGAGGATACAGATTCCACTTCCACATACTACCAACCCCAAATGGTTGGCTAGACCTCTCCCTAGATCAATGGGTGGAGGCCCAACAGCAGGTTCTCTCTCTTCTCAGTATCAGGGCTATTCAACCTGTCCCTGCAGAACTAAGGGGACAAGGTTTTTATTCAAGACTTTTTCTGGTACCCAGAAAAGAAAACTCCTGGTGTCCTATCCTGGACCTCTCTATCCTCAACACCTTTTTGGTGGTTCCAAAATTCAAAATGCTAACTCTTCAACATCTTCTTCCTATGCTTGCCAAGGATGCCTGGCTGGCAACCCTAGACTTAAAGGAAGCTTACCTGCACATCCCAGTAAGAGAATCTTGCAGACAATACCTACTTTTCAGGGTGGGCTCCATGCACTTTCAGTTCTCTGCACTTTCCTTTGGCTTATCTACTGCGCCCAGGGTGTTCACAACATGTCTAGCTCCAGCCATTGCATTTTGCAGGCAAAGAAATATTCAAATTTACCCATACTTAGATGATTGTCTGATTCAGGCAGAAAGCCAGGACTTGATATTACAACACCTGTTATTTGGGAAGAAACTTCTAACCTCACTGGGGTACACCATCAACGAAATGAAATCTCACTTAGTACCCTGCCAACAGATTGGATTCCTGGGAGCAAGCTTGAACACAACTTCCCAGATGGCATTCCTCATTCCGGAGAAACAAGTTTATTTGACAACCTAATTCAAACGTTTGGGCACAAAACCCCAGCTATCTGCAAGGAAAATACTGCAAGCTCGGTGGCTCATGGCTTCTTGCATTCTGCTAATTCCATATCCAAGACTGCATATGAGGAAACTCCAATAGTATCTAAAAGGTCTCTGGTGTCAACATTCTCAGGACCTGAAAACAATGATTCCTATCATTCCTTGTCTAAGGACAAAGTTCCTTTGGTGGGCAGAGGCCTGCTACCACAACAAGGGACTCCCTTTCACTCTACCCCCTGCCGCACATACCCTAACAAAAGATGCATCAGACTATGCATGGGGGGCTCACATTGCAGGGCAGTGCATTCCGGGCAAATGGAACCCGAAACAGATGCACCTGCATATCAATCAAAAAGAAATGTTAGCTGTACAGAATGCTCTGACAGCCTGCAAAGACCTTATTCTTCCTGGACAACTGTTGGTAAAGACAGACAACACCACAGTTATGTGGTACATACGCAGGGGGGGTGTAACCCACTCCTATCCTCTCTGCAGACTAGCCATGGCTCTGGGGAGCACAGCCTTGAGTTACCAAGTGCACATACAAGCTCAGTTCCTGCCAGGCAAACTAAATTCACTGGCAGACGACCTAAGCAGAAATTTCATGGACCCACACAAATGGAAACTAGAACCCAAAATATTAAACCTCTTGAGGAACAAATGGAGGACCCCAGAGGTAGACCTGTTTGCCTCCCCTCAGAACTACCAGTTGAACAATTTCTGCACCAGAACTCCCCACAGTCAAGCTTGGTAAGTGGATGCTATGTCCTTTACCTGGGAAAGCCTCTCTGTTTATGCCTTTCCCCCTCCTCTAGAAGGTTCTACTAAAGATCAAACAGGACAAGCCAAGGACAAAACTGCACCAGACTGGCCATGCCAGCACTGGTACCCCCTCTTGCGCAGTCTGACACGGCTACAGCCATGGCATCTGCTTCAGACCCCTTCCCTGCTGTCCCAGCAGGTGGGTCAGATTCTGCATCCTCAACTTCAAACCCTGAACCTTGCAGCCTGGCTAATTCCATGAGCTGTCCTCTAGCATCCCTCAGTAAGCAGGTGCAGGATGTCATTTTGGATGCAAGGAGGCATAGTACCAGAAAATCATATGCTGAAAAGTGGAAAAGATACTGTTCCTGGTGCCAGGCTCAGGGGATGGGCACAACAGTGCCCAACTTACCTCATATTCTAGAGTACTTAACAGAAATGCTCCAAAACAGCCTATCCTTCTCTTCAATTAAGATTCATGCCATTGCCATTTCAGCACATTATAATACTGAGCCACCCCTCTTCTCTCACCCCTTGCTAAAACAATTCCTTAGAAGGGCAAAAAATTTAAGCTCCCACTCCAGCCTGGGACCTTAACTTTGTATTGGAAAAGCTCACCCCCCCCCCCTTTGAGACAGCTGCAACAGCAGAGTTGAAATTCCTTTCTTGGAAAACAGCTTTACTTCTAGCCATCACTTCAGCAAGAAGAGTGTCTGAATTACAGGCCTTCATGGTAGTGGAACCCTTCATTATCTTCCATGTGGACAGGGTTTCCCTCAGGACTAATCCTTCCTTTATGCCCAAATTGGTGTCTAGTGTGGCCCTAAACCAGTCCATTCATTTGCCTCCTTTTTTCCCTAATCTACAAAACAAAAGGGAATGGATACTGCACTCTCTGGATGTGCACAGACAACTTAGATTCTATTTGGACAGGACTAAGCCTCTCAGAAGATCTGACCAACTGCTAGTTGGCTTTGCTGCAGGGGCAGAGGGGAAGGCCATTTCAAAGTAAACCATTTAAAACTAGATAGCCCATTGCATTCGTTTCTGCTACAAGCACCATGGAAATCCTACCCCACAAGGGGATAAGATCACATTCCACTAGGGCTGCATCTAACTCTACGGTATTTCTCAGATGAGTCCCTACCAGGGACATCCTGGAAGCTGCTACCTGGAGCTCTGTACATACCTTCACCAAGCATTACCACCTGCCTATCTTTTCTAAATCTAGAGCTGGATTTGCCACAGCAGTCTTGCAGGGCTTAATAGCAGGCCCTAATGCTCTTTAACTACCTCCTCTGTTCCTTAGCTTTGGGAATCAACCCAAATGTGATGACTGCAACAGTGAAACACGAAGAACATAGTACAGTTTTGTACACTTGCCGTAAATGTAGATGTTCAAGTGTATTCACTGTTGCAGTCCTGGTTACCTTCCAGCCCCCTGACTTCTCTTGGTTGGTATATATATATATATATATATATATATATATATATTTTTTTTTTTTTTTTTTTTTTCATGTGTATTTGCTTTTTGATGGGGGTGTACCATACCATATAATTGCTTCCTATTGTGGGGGCACCTGACATCTGGGGCAAGAAAAACTGATGTAATGGTGTTGGCTGCATGTTTTATACCCTTGATGACCTGACGTCATGGAAGAAGCAACAGCATCTGATGCAAAAATCCAAAGAGTCTGGTATTCAGGCTGACTGAGGGCTACCTGCAGGCAGATAACCCAAATGTGATGACTGCAACAATGAATACAGTCGAACAGCTACATTTATGGTAAGTGTACACAACTGTCCTTTTTGTTTATTGCCTAGCCACAACCACAAGTCCTGTAGCATTTGCCAGTCCATTGTACCCAAGACCCTTAGAAGCAGGCTCTCTTTTATTGCTATTTATTTAGAAAACAAACAGCTTAAGTTGCTATCTAAGTGTATGGAAAATACCTCTGGGTCTGATATCCAGCCAGTGAAGCACAAGGCCAAGAAGCCTCAGACTACTGCTTCTGCTGCACCTCCACCATTAGACATTTCTCCCAAGGTTCTTGCCAACCCTGAGACATGTCTGACTTCAGGAGCGGATTCACAGGTCAAGCCCAGTTTTGAGGCCTCCTTGACTTATGTCGCGAGCACGTCTTTGAAGGTAGAACAGATGTCCAATCAGGATGTCACAGAGTACTTAGGCTCAATAGTATTGAGGGTCCTAGGGGGGGTAAGAGAAGAAATTGAGTCACACACTTTTGAACGCAGACCTTCGTCTGGTCCTTTGATGCTGCATAGAGTTGTTTCTCCTGCAAAAAAATAACAAAAAACTAAGCATTCAAAGCTTGTTTCAGGCTTCATGGCACTCAAGCTGGCTTCCTCTCATTCTTCTCCTACTTCTGTTCCCCAACCTTCACAGAAAAGGATTAGGGACAATGACTCCTCTGATCATTTTTCCTCTGATGAAGAGGAATCTCTGGATTATTCAACACAAATTCCCTCTCCCCAGGAGTATGTTCCCCTGAAGAGGAGTCTGTCGGTGTTGATTCCCCTCTGGAAGAGAGATATTTTGGTGAAACTCTCCTGAAAATGGGAGAAACTTTAAGTGGGACACCTCCTAATTTTTTGATGTCCAAAAAAGATAAGACCACAAAAGCCGGAAACCAAGGTCAGATCCACACAACTAATATTTATTGAGCACTTTCGTCTCTAAAATAGAAACCTCTTCATAATAATTCAGCATAATTCCCATCATCCTTAAATATACAAACAGATTAACATTAGTAAGCTAATTAATGCAATAATGCCCTAAAAGGAGCATCTTTAAAGGGACCCACACATATTGACACTGCAACATGAATTAATGCAGTCATAAAAATGTTTAAAATACATTGAAAATGTATATATGTGAAATAATTATGTAAAAATTATATATGGTTAAAATGGACCAAGAATATATGTATAGAATAATGCAACAGAATAACTTATTGTCCTAAAATATTTGACTGTTGCAGTCATATAAAGAATTGTGCCATAAGCCTAAGAACAGAACTCATCGGCACTGCACTATTGAGTCCTGGTGCTTCTGATACATTAGTTCTAATTTGCCATCTAACCTCTGACAATTCTAAAAAGTCATTAAGTGGCCCTCCTCTTTCTCCCATTTTTATCTGTTCTATAATAATGAATTTGAAACCATGTCCTCCTTTGGCGATTAGATGTGCTGCCAATGGATTTTTACCATCTTTTCTATGAATGTCATAGTAATGTTGGTATATCCTACTCCTAAATGCATTTTTGGTTTTACCGATATAGAAACTCAGGCATTGGGAGCATAGGGCCAAATATACCACCACTTTACTGTTGCAGGAAACTTTGCCACATATAATGTGTCTCCCACGATTGGGAATACATATCTCCTTATCCTCAATAATATATTGGCATTGTAAGCAGTAGCCACATTTTACCATCCACATCCCTATACCAAAATCATGTTTCTGTCATTCCAGCATGTTTTTGATACTACAATCCTTTTTGTATACAATGCTGGGAACTGGACCTACTAATTGGGCCTGTTCTGCATCTATACAAAAAATGTTCCAGTTATGTTTGATAGTATTCCTAATGTTTTAAAAATATTTGTTCAGTTTAAAAATATCTGATTTGTTAAAGTGGTTCCTAGTCTTGTGGCTTACATTCTTTGATAAACCTCCCCTGTGCCAAGTAGGGGTAAAAAAATGTCCATTAGCCCTCTTATTGATTACCTCCTGGAAAATGTTATTGATATAGTTTCCAGGGTACCCTTTTTGTTTTAACATCCCTTTTAAAATCTCAATTAGTTCAATGAAATTGTCATATTCAGATATCATCCTAGCAATCCATACCCCTTTCATTTTACTAATGCCTTCTTTTGATGAAGGGGGTGACAGCTGTCAAAGTGTAGGAGGCTGTTTGAGTAGATGGGCTTATGGAATATAGTGGATGTAAATTGTTTATTGACCTCATCTTTTTTGATAGTAATGTCCACGTAATTGACTTCAGAATCACTAGTAGAATATGTAAATTCTAGGAAATCAGTGCTAGTATTCAAAAATTCTAAAAAATTTTCAAATTCCGTCATTGTTTCACAAGATAATGATGTCGTCAAGGTAATGATGATAAAATGTCCAATAGTTGACAGAGGGACTGTTAAAAACCATATTTCTTTCCCAAAACGCCAGTACTATGTTGGCAAAAATGGGGGTCCCCATTGCCACCCCCTTGACTTGTTTGAATAACTTGCTCAAATGAAATAATGTTGGTGTCTAACACTAATTCCATTAATGTTCTGATTGTTAAAATACAGTTATGGTTCAGGGTAGTGTACTGGCAAAGATATTGATAAAACCAATCTATACCTCTGTCATGGGGTATGACTGAGAATAAATTCCTAATATATATTGTAATAAAAATTAAGCTGTCTGTGTACATCTCCTTGTTGACTTTGGATAAGAAATCCGAGGAGTCTTTAAGTATCCCAGGACAATCCTTCAGAGTTTTTTTAATTGACTGTCTCTAAATGTTGCTATAGGTTACGTTCTAGATGGACGAGCATCAACAGTTGGTCTGAATGGGGGCTCAGCTATATCTTTATGTATCTTCGGTACACCAAAAATTGTAGGTATTTTTTGGAATTTTACTGACATATATTGGTGTTCTTCTAGCTTAATTTGCTGATTTATAAGCAATTCTTCTAGCATTACATCCAACTTACTGTAGCAAATGTTCTTCTCGTTCAAGCTAATTTTGCAGTAAGTGTCCCCGTATAGAAGGGTGAGCATCTTGTTCATGTATGAATTATAGTTCATGATGACAAGGCCTCATCTGCCTTTGTAGGGTTTCATAACCCTTATTTCTGCATTTTTACTCCTTTAATAGTGCCATCTCAACACTGTTTAAATTGTTAACCCGTCTACCCCCCTCTTTTTAAACATTTCTCTAATATCTTTCTCTCTCAATTTTTCAAAGGTCAGTACTGACGGGTGCAGTATAGGATTAAAAGTACAAGGTTTTTTTGTGTTGCTCATTCATGATTGCTATTGCTGGTTCCCTTGAAGAAGAATTTGAAGTCCAACTTCCTGGTAAAAAGCTTAAAATCAATTATGGATTGGTCTAAGGAAGCTTTTTTATCAGATACAAAAGTCAAGCCTTTTTCAAACAAATCCGCTATCTGCCCATTAAACTCAAAATTGCTGTAGTTGTAAACTTTGAAATTGCCACTGTTCTGCAAAATTACTACAACTTTTAAATTGTTTAATAAGAGACAGTGATCACAAAATGGTTGACTTAAAATTAATACAATGGATCAAAACATTCAAATGGATTTATTGTTTGAAAGTAAAAAACATATTATTATAAAACGTTGAAGAAAATGGATAGCACTATAGTAGAATTAAAACAAAGGAAAATGAATAAACATAGCAGGGACAAAAAATAATGAGTAACACAAGGCTTACCCGCTACCTTCTTTGGGGTAGCAAAGTGTTGGTCGAGATGTTGAATATGACATATCTAATACCAACAACAACATTAACAATGCTGTGACTAGTGATAATACCCCCCCCCCAGGAGGTTAGAGAGACTAAGGAATCAGAGAGGGGGGAGACATATTACAACTACAACCATCAATATCCCACACACACGAAGGGGAAATGGAGAGGGAGGGGGAACAGATACTAGACACTGAACATAATACTAGTGTGGAAATTTTACACAACAGTGGTGGTGATTTCAAAGGTTACAACGACAGCAATTTTGAGTTTAATGGGCAGATAGCGGATTTGTTTGAAAAAGGCTTGACTTTTGTATCTGATAAAAAAGCCTCCTTAGAACAATCCATAATTGATTGTTAGCTTTTTACCAGGAAGTTGAACTTTGAATTCCTCTTCAAGGAAACCAACAATAGCAACCATGAACAAGCAAAACACAAACAAAATAGTACTTTTAATCCTACACTGGCACCCATCAGTATTGACCTTTGAAAAATTGTGAGAGAAAGATATTAGGGAATTGTTTAAAAAGGGAGGGGGGGGTAGACGGGTTAACAATTTAAACAGTGTTGAGATGGCACTATTAAAGGAGTGAAAATGCAGAAATAAGGGTTATGAAACCAGACAAAGGCAGAGAGGAGGCCTTGTCATCATGAACTATAATTCATACATGAGCAAGATGTTCACCCTTCGATATGGGGAACATACTGCAAAATTCGCTTGAACGAGAAGAACATTTGCTACAATAAGTTAGATGTAATGCTAGAAGAATTGCTAATGAATCAACAAATTTAGCTAGAAGAACAGCAATATATGTCATTAAAATTTCCAAAAATACCTACAATTTTTGGGGTCTCCAAGATACATAAAGATCTAGCTGACCTCCCCCCCCCCCCCCCCGTTCAGACCAATTGTTAATGCTCGTGCATCTAAAATGTTCTCTATAGCAAAATTTATAGACAGTCAATTAAAAAACTCTATGAAGGATTGCCGTTGGGTGCTTAGACTCCTGGGATTTCTTATCCAAAGTCAACAAGGATATGCACACAGACTGCTTAATTTTTATTACAATAGATATTAGGGATTTATTTTTAGTCATACCCCATGACATAGGTATAGATTAGTTTTATCAATATCTTTGCCAGTACACTACCCTGAACCATAACTGTATTTTAACAATCAGAACATTAGTGGAATTGGTGTTAGACACCAACATCATTACCTTTGAGAAACAGTTACTCAAACAAGTCAAGGGGTGGCAATGGGGGCAACGTGTGCCCCCATTTTTGCCAACATAGTGCTGGCTTTTTGGGAAAGAGCTATTGTATTTAACGGTCCCTTTGTCAACTATTGGACATTTTATGGTCATTACCTTGATGACATCATTATCTTGCGGAACAAGGATATGATGAAATTTTAAAATTTTTTAGAATTTTTGAATGCTAGCACTGATTTCGTAGACTTTACATATTTTACTAGTGATTCTGAAGTCAATTACTTGGACATTACGATCAAAAAAGATGAGGTCAATAAACAATTTGCATCCACTATATTCCATAAGCCCAACTACTCAAACAGCCTCTTACACTTTGACAGCTGTCACCCCCTTCATCAAAAGAAGGCATTAGTAAAATGACAGGGGGTACGGATTGCTAGGATGATATCTGAATGTGATGATTTCATTGAACTAATTGAGATTTTAAAAGGGATGTTAAAACAAAGAGGGTACCCTGGAAACTATATCAGTAACACTTTCCAGTAGGTAATTAATAAGAGGGCTAATGGACATTTTTTACCCCTACTTGGTACAGGGGGAGGTTTACCAAAGAATGTAAGCCATGAGACTAGGAACCACTTTAACAAATCAGTTATTTTTAAATTGAACAAACCTTTTTATAACATTAGGAACATTATCAAACATAACTGGAACATTTTTTGTGTAGATGCAGAACAGGCCCAATTAGTATGTCCAGTTCCCAGCAATTGTATACAAAAAGGATTGTAGTATTAAAAACATGCTGGAATGATAGAAACGTGATTTTCATATAGGGATGGGGATGATCAAATGGGGGCGGCCACGGTGGTGCAGTGGTTAGCATTGCTGCCTCACAGCAAGAGGTTCTCTGGTTCGATCCTCGGCTGGGGTGCCTTCTGTGCGGAGTCTGCATGTCCTCCCTGTGGTCGGGTTTCGCCCGGTGCTCCGGTTTCCTCCCACATCCCAAAGACATGCTGCAGGTGGATTGGACACTTTAAATTGGCCCTAGGTGTGCGTGTGAGTGTGCCTTCTGTGGAAGGTTGGGCGCCCCGCTGGCACCTCGACACTGTAAAACTCCACTGCCATTCAATGTGCGGACAGGTGATCCGAAGAAGAAGAAGAAGATGGGGATGATCAAATGAGGCTACTGCTTACAATGCCAGTATATTATTGAGGCTAAGGAGATATGTATTCCCAATCATGGGAGACATATTATATGTGGTAAAGTTTCCTGCAAACGGTAAAGCGGTGATATATTTGGCCCTATGCTCCCAATGCCTGAGTTTCTATATCGGTAAAACCAAAAAATGCATTTAGGAGTAGGATATACCAACATTACTGTGACATTCATAGAAAAGATGGTAAAAATACATTGGTAGCACATGTAATCACCAATGAAGGACATGGTTTCAAATTCATTATTATAGAACAGGTAAAAATAGGAGAAAGAGAAGGACCACTTAATGACTTTTTAGAATTGTCAGAGCTTAGATGGCAAATTAGAACGAATGCATCAGAAGCACCAGGATTCTATATTGCAGTGTCCATCAGCTCTGTTCTTAGGCTTAAGGCACAATTCTTTATATGACATCAATAGTCAAATATTCTAGGACAGTATGTTATTCTGTTGCATTTTTCTGTACATATATTCTTGGTCTGTTTTAGCCATATATAATTTTTTACATAATTACTTTAAATATATGCATTATCAATGTATTTTAAGCATTTTTATGACTATATTAATACATATTGCAGTGTCAATATGTGTGGGGCTCTTTAAAGATGTTCCTTTTAGGGCATTGCATTAATTAGCTTACTAATTTCTCCCCGGGCCTCCGCTGAAAACAGGCTCTGTGGAACCTAGTCGGACATTCCCGGTCAACAAATGAAAAATAAAAATAAAATAAAATAAAATAAAATAAAAAAATAATGTTAATTTGTATATTTAGGATGTTGGGTATTATGTTGAATTATTGTGATGAAGTTTGTATTTGAGACAAAAGCGCTCAGATATTGTTTGTGTGGATTTGACCTTGGTTTTCTGCTTTTGTGGACTTTCTGGTTTGTGTGGAGATGTGTTGATGTCCAAAAAGATACTATCAACTTCTGCAAGTGGATGTCCCTGGCTGTTCTGCAGTTCCACCCTTTTCCCATCAGACAAAGAGTTGAACCCTTGAGAGACTGGAAAAAAGGCCTATACCTCAGCCACAGTGGCTTTCAGGGCCATCAGTCATCTGACACATATGAATAAGTACTCTTTGGTGCTTTTGTGTCAGACATCTAGTGCCATTGCAGATTTTCCAGATGCTGAAGGGAAAAGCCTTGGCTCTGTCTATCCTGAGAGTTTCCTCCCCAGTGGAAAGATACTCCATTAAATGCAGCTATGATGCTGTGGAGGCTTCTGCCAGGGAAGCTGCTACTTGGTTCATTTCTTATTAGATTTTCCTGGTTTAGGTTGCAGCCCTTCCAGGATGACTTCAAATCTAAATTAATGGATGCACCATTAGATAATTCAGCCTTATTTGGGCAAGCACCAGCTTCTTTATTTAAGTTCCTACAGGATAAAAATAAAGAGCTCAAGGAGTTGAAATGCATCTTGGTTTCTCCTGTGCACAGGTTTCATAATAATTTCCCATCTAAACTTGTTTTTATCCATAGCCGCTCCCAGCACTCCTCTGATAAGTCTTCCAGAGGAGGAAAGAGACAACAGAAGCCTAGAGGTTCACAGGCACCCTCACAACAAAGGTAGTCCTTTCCTGACAAAGCAGAGAGTCTGTGACCGACCTTGCAGATGCTTCCCTTTCCCCTCTTTCCCTTTGCCTTTCAAATGCTCACAGTGTCTGGAAAAGGATCACCCAAGACACCTGGGTTCTTTCTGTAATCAAAAGGATACTTCATGGTTTGGCACTCCACCCCCACCTTCATGGGCATCCCTTTACCCACCAAAAGCAGCTGCCCCTCTTTCCAAAGCTCCTTTGGGTGCTTTGGCAACAGGGCTGCATTCAGAAGGTTCCTCAAACCTCAAGAGGGAAAGGCTTCTATTCAAGAATGTTCTTAGTGCCCAGAAAGGACGGCCCCTGGAGACCAATCCTGGATTTATCCCATCTCAAAACCTTCTTAAAGGTTCCTTCCTTCAGAATGTTGACACTCCAAATTCTCTCTTATCCTTCCACAAGGATACATGGCATCTCTAGATATAAAAGATGCTTACCTTCACATCCCCATTCACTCCATGTTCAGGAATTTCTTATGTTTTTCTGTGGGTTCCTGGCATTTTTAATTCTCTGCCTTGCCTTTTGGTCTTTGTACAGCTCCAAGAGTATTCACAAAATGCTTGGCTGTAGTGATTGCACATTGCAGGTTTTGGGTATCCAGATTTTTCCATACCTGGAAGACCCTACTTACCACACTCTACTCCAAAACCTGGAGACCACCATTCCTCTCCTTGGAAAACTGGGATTCACCATAAACTTCAGGAAGTCAGTCCTCATCCTATCACAGGACCACATTTTCCTGGGTTGTTTACCCAGACGGACATAATGAGAGCGTCACTTCTACCTCAGAAGGTGCAGGACCTTTGGTCCTTCTTTGACTCCCTTCTCCCCTTGACCCACATCACAGCCAGGGAATTCCTCAGGGTGCTGGGATTCATGGCTTCTACCACTCCCATGTTACCGATGGCAAAACTCCACATGAGAAAACTCCATTGGTTCCTCAGATCAGTGTGGACCAGTGTTTTCACCTACTAGAATCCAAAGTCCCCCTTATTCCTTGCCTAAAGAGGGAACTGCTGTGGTGGATCCAACAGATAGACCTAAATCCAGGACTGCCACTGCATCCTCTCATGCCAGTTCTAGAACTCTACACAGACTCATCAGATGTGGGCTGGGGGGGAGCGGTCTTGGGCAAATTTGCAGTTCAGGGAATTTGGTCTCCCTCCCAAATAACAGAACACATCAACATCGGGGGAAATTTAACTATTGCTGCTAAGCTGTACAGGCATTTCACTCTCTTCTTTGACCAGGCCCTCTACAGCTGTTCACAGACTGTGCTCTGGTATGTGAACAAGTAGTGGGGACCAAATCATATCTTATTTGCAGTTTGGCTCTTCTGATATGGAAATTTCTTGCCCAATGCCACATGACTATTCAGGCAGTGTACATTCCCTCCAACTGGAATCTTGTGGCAGACTCCTGGAGCAGGTCCCTGACTCAGTCTCACAAATGGATGCTTCAACAGGACATGTTCCTAGACATAGTGCACCAATGGGATATTCCTCAAATAGATTTATTTGCCTCACCCCTGAATAGACAGCTTCCAAAGTTTTGTGCCAGAGTCCCAAGTTCTCTGGTTTGGAAAATAGGATGCCCTTTCCTTTTCTTGGAAGAGGGTGTTTCTGTATGCATTCCCTCCCCTTCCTCTGATACCAAAGGTCCTGTTCAAGATTCGACAGGAATAACCAAAAATCTTACTGGTAACTCCCTTTTGGCCAAAACAGCACTGGTTCATCCTCCTCCTGCATTTAGCCAAGGGCCATCACCACAAGTTAACCCACAGAGTGGACCTTCTCACACAAAACAAAAGATCCCTGATACATCCACACCTGTGAGCATTACAGCTGACACTGTGGGTGATAGGATTGTAATTCTTTTCAGACACCTATTATCAGAGGACATGCTCAGGGTTTTGCAGGAGGCCAGAAAACCCAATACTAGAAAATCTTATGTTTCCAAGTCGAAAAGATTTTCACTCTGGTGGTTCTATAAGAACCAAGACCCATTGACAGTGGGAATCCCAGTGGTTCTGTCTGTCTTGTGTGAACTGCTCTCTGCTGGCTTGGCTTATTCTTCTGTTAAAGCACACGTCAGCTATTTCTGCTTGTCTGCCTTCATCTCTCCTCAGTCATCCAGATTCTTTAAAGATGTCCTTAATGTTAGGCTTCCCAGCAAACATGTTCCTCTGCCGTGGGATCTTAACTTTGTTTTAGAAAAATTGACCCTGGCCCCTTTTGAGCCCACATCTTTGGTCTCCCTTAGACACTGCTCATGGAAAGCTATTTTACTAGTGGCCTTGACTTCAGTCAGAAGGGAGATGGAGCTACAAGCCCCTATGGCAGTACCCCCTTTCTTGGTCTTTCAAAAGGACAGGGTATCCTTGAGAACAAATCCCACTTGTCTGCCAAAAGTGATTGAGTTATCCTGTAACCAGTCCATTCAATTAACTGTCTTCTTCCCTTCTCCCCAAAACCACGTGAGAAGGCACTGCACACTGTAGATGTACATAGACAACTTCGATTTTACCCGAACAAGACTAAAACTTTCAGAAAGTCTGATCAGTTATTTGTGAACTTTCATCCCAGGGCTCTGGGTTTACCAGTTTCCAAGCAGACTGTTTCTTCTTGGATTTCAGAGACTATTTACCCTTTTTACACACTCCATAGAAAGAGCCTTTGTTCACCAGTGAAGGCCCATACTACCAGGGCTGTGGCTTCCTTTAAGGCATTCTTCAAGAGCTTAGATAACAGTGCCATCCTTGAAGCAGCCACCTGGTCTTCTGTTCGTAGCTCTACCAAGCATTACAAACTGGATGAGAATGACATCTCCAGATCCAGAGCCGGATGTGCTAAATCCATTTTACATGGCTTCATTGAGAGCTCCTCTGCCTCCTCCTTTCCTTCTTGAGATGTGGTACTCTCCTTCTGTTAAGAATACTGCAGCAAGTGAATAGAAGGACAAGAACAGTTGTATAAAATCTTTCCATAACCATAGATGTCCTTGTCTTCACTGCTGCAGTATTCTGTCCCCCACCCCCGTCTATTGTTTTGCTTGGATGTACTGACCTTTCATATCCCTAGACTGGCATTCCTCCTGGGGCATTCAGTTCTAAGGGTGGTACGTGTGTACATTGCCTTTATGCCCTACATCTGACTGCAGCCTACATGCAGCGTCCCACATACTGTACAGTAATACAAGACTTTTGTATGCTGTCCAACGTTGGGTCGCCTTCAGGCAGGAGATCTCTCAGGTTAAGAATACTAAAGCAGTGAAGAGAAGGACATGCATGGTAATGGTTAGATTTTATACAGCTATTCTTTATGATGTTTGAGGCCTCTCCCAGAGCAGCTGCTACTAACTCTTTCATTCACAGGTGTTCGTAAGTGCGCAGTCAGCCCATGCCAGAAGACTACAAAGCCAAACTTATCAATTCTCCTTTAGACAATAATTTTTGCTTGGTTCACAAGCACCCAAATTATATAAAACCCTAAAAGATAAAGGCAAAATAATAAAAGACTGCAGGCAGGTTCTGTTATAGGAACGTTATAGGTTTAGGTATAGTTTCTTGTGTGAATACTAGGCTAATTGCCCTGAAGGGCCATTTTAAGGCTTGTCAATAACCAGTGGTCAGAATCAAACTCTGTATTTTGTGTCTGAGGTGAAGACGTTAATCATTATGCTAAAGCCACCCCCCCCCCCTAAAATATTAAGCAATCGGTCTGCAAGTTATTAAAATTCTAGACAGTAACCACAGAAACCTTGTACCTTAAATTTATTGAGGTAAAGACCTTGGAACTGTTATGCCAACTCTCCTCCTTAGAGGAAAGGCGGAATTACCCAGTCCAGTCCATTTTTTTAGTTAGCAAGGATTCCAGATCCATTCAAAACCACATGAAGGCTCCCAGAAAGAGATTATCAGTTAAGCCATAGAGGGATCCAACATCTGGGAGGCCTCCCTTCTGGGAAAAATCACTGTGACTGTCAACAAATCAACATCCACAACCACTCAGTCCTGTCCAGCCCCTCTCCAAAAGGCTTACTCAGTCAATGTCAAGCTGAGAAAAGATCAGCACAGACCACTGGATGCTTTCCTTCATAAAAAAGTTATGCCACTTCCTGGAAAAAATGTCCCCGCCAAATGGCATAAGCCACTTACCCACAACCAAGTTCATCTTCTACTGCCTATATTCCAGCAGTTGCAGGCACAAGACACTGTGTGTCCATAAAACTCATAGGAAAGGGTTTTTAATCCAGACTTTTCCTAGTTCCAAGGAAAGAAGGGCATTGGAGACCCATACTAGATGTCTCTCTGCTAAACACTTCCTTAAAACTGCTAACCTTCAGAATGCTTTCACTGCATTCACTGCTGCCATTCGTACTTCGTCATGCTCACCTAAAATTCCTGTATTTAAATGATGCCTACCTCCATGTAACCATTCATCCCTTTTGCAGGAAATTCATCAGGTTTTCTACGGACTCATCTCACTTGTATTTTACTGCTTTGACTTTTGACCTTTCAACAGCCCCAAGAGTTTTCACAAAGTGTCTAGTACCACTGGTAGTATTTTGCTGAACTCAGGGAATTCATATTTTTCCCTGCTTAGACTGTCTGCTTAAACAGGCTGCTTTGCCACAGATCCTGTTGCAGCATCTCCAGTTTACTTTCAGCCTCCTCTTACAGTTGATGTTCACTGTCAACTGCAAAAAAAATTGTCTTTCCAACCTACCCAGGACCTAGTGTTTTTGAGCTGCAGACTGCATATCAGAAGGATGCAGGCCCAATTACCTCAGGAAAAAGTACAGAATCTTGCAGCTTACTGTCCACAGCCTTTCCTCCTTTGACTGACACTTGGCCAGGGAAATCCTGAGAGCTCTAGGATTCATGGAAGAAACTGTCCCAGGGCTCCCTCTAGCCAGACTGCATACAAGGAAAGTTCAGTGTACTTGCATAACAGTATGGTCCCATCATTCTCGTCCTGTAGACACAGTGGTTCACCTCTTTGTTTCAGGAAGGAGCTCTCTTGGTAGGTGGATCAGGTGAAACTCCCCCTAGGACTGTCCTTCACCTCACCATTCCCAATTCAGGGGATGTACACAGATGAGACCTTGGGCAGGGCCTGGACAGGCACCCACAGAGTCCTGGGCATAGGGCAGCCAAAATTCCAAAAGGAAACCATCAACTTGAAGGAGATGAGGACCCTCATATGAATTCTTACGTTTTCGCATATCTGGAAACCTGGTCCTCTTTGAGTATATTCACAGACAGTACAACAGTCGTGGTACATAAACAGGCAAGGAGGCAGCGGATAATACCAACTGTGCAGACAAGCACAAAGGGCCTGAGACCAGGCCACCAAAAAAGCATGTCCCTACTTGCCATATCCATTCCATCACAGGACACTGTGTTGGCAGACACATTAACCAGGGCCTCACAAATGGACCCTGAGCAGACAAGTCTTCCTGGACATCTGTCAATGTTGGGGGAATACCCTAGATAGATCTGCTTTCCTCAGAGAGCAACAAACAGCTCCTCTTTTGCAGCAGGAAAACTTGCCACTCAGGCTGGAGAAGAGATGCTATATCTTTTCGGTGGACTGGCAAGTTTCTGTATGCCATCTCCCCACTACCTCTCATTCCATGGGTTCAACTAAAGATCCTTAAAGGAAAAAAAAAAAAAACTCTTACTTGTCATCCCCTTTTGGCCAAGGTGGCATTGGTTTCCTCTTCTTTTTCATCTAGCTAAGGGTAAGTCTGATCTTATGAATCAGAAGAAAGGATCACTGCTACTTCCCAACCTGTTATCCCTAAACATAAGCTTGTGGACGATAGGGATGTTTATTGTGTTTCATTGTTGCAGTCATTACTCTTGGGTTATCCTGCTGGCAGGCTACCCGCAGTCGGCCGGAATTCCAAAGTCTAGGTCCAGCGTCGTTTGCTGTCGCCTCTTCCCTGACGTCAGTGTGCCAGGGGTATAAAAGATGCAACCGACACCATTTTCTTCAGTCTTTCTTGCCACACGGTGCCCGAAGCAAAAGCAGTTCTCAAGTGCCAGTTGGCCAACTCCTGAGATTTTCACAGTTGAATTTCAGAACCGAAGTCTTCATTAAAGCTAAGTACCCCGTTGGGGAAACTTTTTTCTTTCTCTAGACCGATGTCAGAAAAAGTTAACAATTGTATTTCTTGTGGGAAGCAAATACCTCATAAGGATTTTCACTCTTACTGTATTCCTTGCCTAGGCCCTGATCACAACGTTGCTATCTGTCGGTTTTGTGGTAGATTCAACCAACGCACTATCAAGCGTCAGTTCGATTTTGCTTTTCATTACTTTGGCCGAAGATTTAATTATATAATGCCGGTGGAACAGCCAACAACCGGAGTTTACAAAAAACGCAAGGACAAGGATAGGCATCCGAGGTCCAAAACTGACGAAGAAGCCTCTTCTAGGCCAGTCGCCGGTTCTCAATGAGGTGCTTTCGCAGCCCCTGGCGCCCGCTACCTCAGAGCCACAGGCCGCTACCGTCTCCCACGTGGAGCCAACTGGGCCTCTGGATACTCAAGGTATTGGACACTCAGAAATCAGTCCCTCAGATGGGTCCGGAGCCGCTGAGCAGGCATCGGCTTCTGAAGGTGTCTTCAGACCTACTCAACTATATATTAAGCCATCCTCAACTTCAAAGGCAAAGACTAAAGCAACTCTAAAGACAAAGAAACAAGTACAGCATTCTCCTATTCTGACTTCCATGCCTAAAAAGCAGATGCTCAAAATGGCCGAAGACCTAATTACTTTGATCAGGGGCTCCCATCCCCCTCCTGATAAGAGGCCTAGGCAAGAGACAGAGTATGATTTTTGTGATCAGGTATCTATTTCCTTTGATTCCTGTTCTGAACAGGATTTCTCCATGCTTCCCTATGAGGATTCTGATGCTGAAGAATCCATTCCTTCAGCCTCTCCTCCTGAGGACTATTCCTTTGGGGAAACACTGCATACTATGAGGGAGCATTTCCACTGGAAGAGCCAAGATTATTCTGAGTCTAAGAAAAGGCTCAGGGACTTCCTGCTTCTTCCTCAGCATAGACCCCTTGCCATTCCTCCTGTTTTAGACATTGTAGATGATGTATTTTCAGAGTCCGGACTATCCCCCGACTCTTTACCCCCTGCACCTGCTAAGCCAGACTGATACTACGGGGTCCCAGATTCTCATAAATTCCTATACAAAAACCCTGCTGCTGACCCAGAAACTATATGTCAGGGTCCCAAGACTGTTAAGGCTTCCACTGCAAAAAACCCTGTCCCCTCTGATAGGGATTCTAGGGCTGTAGACAGATGGGGGGAAAAAGTATACATTTCTGCCACCCTGGCTGTAAGGCCTTTAAATTGTCAATTTCATATGCTTAAATATCAACAATATTTAATGTCACAACTTAAACAAAAAATGTTGACAAATACTGAATGTTCAGAGAACAAGGAATTGCAGGATTTATTGCATGCAACTGAACAAGTGCTAAAGCATACTTTGCAATGTGGTTATGATTCACTGGAGGCCTCTTGCAGGGCCGCTGTTACAGGTTCTTTTATTAGAAGGCATGCTTGTTTAAAGGAACAAAATCTGCCTGATCATGTTAAAGCAAAATTATTAGATGCACCATTACAGCATGATACTTTGTTTGGTACTAAAGTAGAAGAGGTGTTGAAAAAAATGGAGGATAAAGCAAATTGGTCCTTTCCAGTCTCAGACAGACCACAAAGAGGCAGATACAGGTGTCCCAGAGGCAGATCTCAGCCCCAAGGCTCATACAGGCCTAGACAATGGGGTGCTCCTTCCTCCAAAAGCGGAGAAGACAAATCACAGCCTTACAGGAAACAGTCCCAATGACTTTCCTCTACCAGTTCCAAGCAGATGTCCTTCCAGGATGCAACTGCAGTCCTGACATATGGGTTGTCCTGCCTCAGGCAGCCCTTCGGTCGGCCGGATTCCAAAGTCTGGGTCCGGCGTCGGCTGATGTCGCCCTGCCCCGACGTCAGAGCGCCTGGGGTATAAAAGCGCCAGCCGCCATCTTCTTCAGAGTTTCTTGCCACACGGCGCCCGAAGCAGAAGCAGTTCGCAAGTGCCGGTCGACCAGCTCCTGTGTTTTCAGCTACTGAAGTCTTCAAAAAAGCTAAGTACCCCGTTGGGGACCTTTTTCTTGCCTCAGCCGATGTCAGATAAAACTACTTACCCTGCCTAGGCCCAGAACACAACATCTCGGCCTGTACAGCTTGTGCTTCTTTCAATAAACGCACTCTCAGGCGTCGGGCAGAGTTTGCACAGGATTATTTTGGGGACGATTTCTGATGTTCTTCATTCCACATTGCTGCAGTCCTAACCATTGGGGTAGTCCGCTGTCCAGTCGGCCCGAATACCAAAGTATATGGCTGACGTCGGTCAAGGCGCATTAGACTGATGTCAGGACGTCAGGGTACTAATGCGCATGACCGACGTCATATCCCCAGTCTTTTTTGCCGCATGGTCCGATGCAGAAGCAGTTTTGCGAGTGCAGGTTGGCGTTCTGAAAAATTTCCGAAGTCGGAGTTTCAGACCGAATCAAAGTTGGCTAAGTACCCCGTTGGGGAACATTTTGTTTTTCTTGCCTCAGTATTTAACCGGATGTCAGAAAAAGTGAATAACTGTATTTCTTGTGGGAAGCAGATACCTCATAGGGATTACCATACTTTGTGTATACCTTGTTTAGGGCCTGAGCACGACGTTGTTGGTTGCCGCTCTTGTGCTAGATTTAACAAACGCACTATTAAGAGAAGGTTAGACTGTGCCAGGTTAGTGTTTGGGAAGCGTTGTAATTATAAGATGCCGCCGGATGTTCCGACGCCCGCTGGCCCAAAAGCGCAAGGACAAAACAGCAAAGCCTAGGGTTGATGAACCGCAGTCCCGGACGCCGGTTCTTTAGAAGGCTCAGTGGTGCCAGAGGTTTTGCCAGGAGTTTCTTTGGAGTCTCAGGCAGAGACTTTACTGTTACAGGATGTGCCCTCTCTGGAGGTAGGCCAGGCTGAGTGGGCTTCTCAGGTGACTGTTCTTCCCTCTCTTCCCAAGGTAGTTAGAGCCTCTCCTTCTGTTTCCAAAACTTCTTTGAGAGGTAGGCCAAGTTTAGCTTCAGTGGGGGCTTCTCCTAGCACTTCAGGTTCTGTGCCTAAGAAACATATGCTTAAAATGGCAGAAGATTTAATTACTATGATTAGAGGCTCTATGCCCCCTCCTGATAAGAGGCCTAGGGTGGAACCTGAGTTTGAGAGTTTTGAACAGTGTTCAGAGGCTTCTGAGTCTTCTGCGGAAGACTTGCAGGAGTATCCTCCTTATTCTGATTCTGATGTGGATGATTCCACTCCTACAGCTTCTCCTCCTGAGGATTTCTCATTTTCAGAGACTCTGCATTCCATGAGGGAGCACTTTAAATGGGAAGGCCAAGATTACTCTGATTCCAGGAAAAGGCTTAGGGAATTCTTATTTTTACCCCAGCATAGGCCCTTAGCTATACCTCCTGTGTTGAATGTGGTGGAAGAAGTTTTTGCAGAGGCTTCCCTGAACCCTGATTCTTTGCCTCCTGCTTAAACCTGATAGGTACTATAGGGTGCCTGAAGTTCATAAGTATCTGTTTAAGAGTCCTAGGGCAGACCCGGAAACTGTTTCTCAGGGGCCTAAAGGTGTTAAGGCCTCTGTTAAAAATCCTGTTCCCACTGATAAAGAGGCAAGGGCTTTGGATAGGTGGGGAAAGAAAGTGTATACTTCTTCCACTTTAGCCATGAGAGCGTTGAATTGTCAGTTTCACATGCTAAAATATCAAAATTATCTCCTTTCACAATTGAAATCTAAGGTGGATGCTTTGGCGGAAGGTATAGAGTGTAAAGAGTTGCTGGATTTAGTTCATGTGTCTGAACAAGTGGGTAAGCATTCTTTGCAATGTGGTTTTGATGCTGTGCAGGCCTCCTCGAGGGTGGCTGCCACTACTTCTGTTCTTCGCAGGCATGCCTGGTTGAGGGATCAGAATTTAGCAGAGCATGTTAAGACTAGGATTTTGGATGCTCCTTTACAGTCTGATGTGTTATTTGGTTCGCCTGTGGAAGCAGTTTTAAAGAAAATGGAGGACAAAGCTAAGTCTATGCAAACTGTTAAAGATTTTTTGCAGGTGCAGCCACCAAGTTTAGTAGAAATTGGCCTACTAAGGGATGGACATATCCTGCTTATGATTCCCAGTCTAGGGGTAGGTCTAGATGTGGTAGGGGCAGAGCTCAAGGTTCTTTTAGGCCTAGAACAGTGTGTTCACCTGCTCAGACTTCTGGTGAGGGCAGGGGTCAGTCCTTTCGTAAACAGACCCAATGACCTGCCTTTTCAGCTGCCAGTAGATTCTCGTCTGGCAGCTCCTTTGGGAGGAAGACTGTCTCTTTTCAAAGAAAATTGGGATTTAATCACTCAAGACAGATGGGTGTTGGATATCATTCACCACGGTTACAGGTTTTATTTCCATACAATGCCCCCTTTCAAAGGCATGCCAGACGTTCCCCCTCCACAAAGGAAAGAGGCTCACAAGCAAATTTCTCTGTTACTCCAAATAGGGGCCATTCAGCCAGTCCCTGTACCAGAAAGGGGCCTAGGATTTTATTCTCACCTGTTCCTAGTACCAAAGAAGGGGAACACGTGGAGACCAATTTTGGATTTATCTATCCTCAACACTTATCTGGACATTCCCAAGTTCAAGATGTTGACGTTACAACAGCTTTTACCTCTGCTGGGCAAAGATCATTGGATGGTAACTTTAGATCTCAAGGAAGCTTACCTTCATGTGCCTATAAGACTAAGTTGCAGGAAGTATATGCGTTTTCGAGCTGGAAATTCTCATTATCAGTTCTCTGCATTGCCCTTTGGCTTATCTACTGCGCCCAGAGTATTCACAAAGGTTCTGGCTCCAGTGATAGCTTACTTCAGGCTAAATGGAATTCAAATCTATCCTTACTTGGACGACTGCCTGATTCTGGCTCAAGAAAAGGAAGACCTTCTACAGCATCTGGAATATGTCATAGCAGTGCTAAGATGCCTAGGGTATTCTGTGAACGAAATAAAGTCCAGTCTAGTACCCTCTCAAGACATGTGCTTTCTGGGTGTGAGACTGAATACAGCAGCCCAGATGGCCTTTTAACCCCGGACAAACAAAAGAATCTTTCCAGTTACTTCCATCAACTATCTCTTCAGTCCGGGCTGACTGCAAGGACAGTCCTTCAAGCCTTAGGGTTCATGGCATCTTGTATTCTGGTGCTTCCCAATGCCAAACTGCATATGAGGAAGCTGCAATGGTATCTCAAAATGTGTGGACACAGCACTGCCAGGATTTGGACACTGTCATTCAAATAATACCTTGCATTCAAAAAGAATTTTTGTGGTGGGCTCAGGAATGTCACCTAAACAAGGGACTCTCTGTGACCCGCCAGAGGCGAGTCAGATTTTAACGACAGATGCCTCGGACATTGCTTGGGAGCTCATCTAAATGGAAAGTGGATACAAGACAAGTGGCCTGCCAGACTACAGCATCTACATATCAACATGAAGGAGATGTTAGCAGTCCAGTTTGCATTAATGGCTTTCAAGGAGTTACTTCTTCCTGGGCAGGTGTTGATTCTAACAGACAACACAACTGTCATGTGGTACATCAACAAACAAGGGGGAACACATTCTTATCCTCTATGCAGGCAAGCAATGATTTTATGGGAGACTGCGCTCAGCTTGCAACTAACTCTTCAGGCAAGGTTTCTGCCGGGAGCACAGAACTCCTTAGCAGATGTGTTAAGCAGGTAAATCATGGATCCCCACGAGTGGAAACTGGATCTTCATGTATTTCAGAAATTGACAGTGTCATGGGGAACTCCAGACATAGATCTGTTCGCTTCTCCACTAAACCACGAGCTGCCAAAGTATTGCACAAAGGGGTTTCATCATACAGCTTGGAAAGTGGATGCTCTTTCTTTCAGTTGGAAAAATCTTCATGTGTATGCCTTTCCACCTCTGCCTCTTCTTCCAAAGGTGCTCCTAAAGGTCAGACAAGACAAGCCAAGGATGATTTTAATAGCTCCAGATTGGCCTCGGCAACACTGGTACCCACTACTAAGGAGTCTGGTAAGGCAGCCCCCATGGCCTTTACCTTTGATTCCACATCTGTTATCTCAGAAGGACGGTCACCTGCTCAATGTCAAGCTTCACTCTCTTCATCTAACAGCCTGGCATATTCTGTGTTGAAACACAGCAGGTCTCAACTTCCTCAACAAGTTTTAAATGTGATTATGGAAGCTAGAAGACCTAGTACCAAAAAAGTGTACGCAGAAAAATGGAAGAGATTTTTATTTTGGAGTGCAGCACAGAATTTGGAGATTTCTGAGCCTAATTTGAGTGTGGCTCTTCAATATCTTACTGAGTTACTAGACAAAGGTTTGTCTTTCTCTTCCATTAAGATTCATGCTGCAGCAATTTCAGCTCACTATGATTGTGACCCACCATTGTTTTCGCATCCTTTGTTCAAGCAGTTTCTTAGAGGGGCAAAGAATATAAGACCCCACGAGAGCTCCTACTCCTGCTTGGGATCTCAATTTTGTGTTGGAAAACCTTCTCTACAACCTTTTGAGCCTGCGGCTACTGCTGACTTGAAATACTTGTCATGGAAGACTGCTTTTTTGTTGGCTATTACTTCTGCAAGAAGGGTTTCTGAGTTGCAGGCCCTTATGGCAGTAGAGCCCTTTTGATTTTCCATAAGGATAGGGTATCATTACGCACTAATCCTTCCTTTATGCCTAAGGTGGTTTCTAGTGTGGCTTTAAACCAAACTATTCATTTGCCTACTTTCTATGCAGATCCCCAAAATAAGGGGAAAAGATTTTGCACACTTTAGATGTACATAGGCAGTTGCGTTATTATTTAAGCAGGACTAAGGATTTCAGGCAGTCTCAGCAATTGTTTGTTTCTTTTGCTTTGAGTTCTCAGGGCAAGCCTGTGTCTAAGCAAACTATTTCTAAGTGGATTGGGTTTTGCATTTCATTTTGTTACTCCCATCATGGCAAGGAGATTCCAGCTGGGATTAGGCCTCATTCCACTAGGGCTACTGCCACTTCAACAGCATTTCTAAGGGGTGGCAACTAAGGATATTTTGGAGGCAGCTACTTGGAGTTCAGTGCATACTTTCTCTAAGCATTACCACCTTCCTCTCTACTCTAAATCTAGGGCTGGTTTTGCCACAGCTATTTTGCAAGGCATGTTGACAGCTCCTGCTTCCTTATGATTTGCCAGCCTCCCTTACCTCTGCTTTGGGATTCTACCCAATGGTTAGGACTGCAGCAATGTGGAATGAAGAACATAGTACAGTTTTGTACCTACCATAAATGTAGATGTTCGAGGATCCACATTGCTGCAGTCCAATTTTCCCTCCTTCCCTCTGTGTTTAGGGGTGGTGGTGTGGCTGATATATATATATATATATATATTCTTGTACATTTGTATATATTGTATATATGTTTGATGCAGGGCTTTTTGGTGTTTTGGTTTGGGCCTTGTCTTTTTAGGGTCTTCTGACATCTGGGGCAAGAAAAGACTGAGGATATGACGTCGGTCATGCGCATTAGTACCCTGACGTCCTGACATCAGTCTAATGCGCCTTGACCGACGTCAGCCATATACTTTGGTATTCGGGCCGACTGGACAGCGGACTACCCCGATGGTTAGGACTGCAGCAATGTGGATCCTCGAACATCTACATTTATGGTAGGTACAAAACTGTACTTTATATCATTCCGTCTGAGCTTCTGACAGCACATTTACCTAAAAAACGGAAGGATAAGGACCAACACCACGCTTAGGCGTACCGCGAGTGTCTCGGTCTCTTCTGAGCCGGTTTCACAACCGCTACAGACCGACGACACCACCCCACCGGTTACTTCGGTACCGGAGGCCAGCTCTGTGCCGGTCTCTGTTCTCCCCTCTGAGACCGTAGCCCAGGATATTTCTGACACCATTTCAGTGTATAAGACTACTCCAGCACGCGGGGCTGCCAGGCCTCCAGTGTCTATGTCCATTAAGGCCTACACACGTGCTAAGGCTGCCAAACAGGCTAAGTCTCTCCCTCCAAGATCTGTTTCTCTGGGATCCACTTCTGGTTCTCAAATTTTAAGTTTAGCTGAGGACCTTATTTCTTTAATTAGGGGTTCTCAGCCACATCCAGATAGAGGCTCTCAGCCGCCTTCTGCCAAGAGGCCTAGGGTTGAGCAGGTAGATCCCCAGTCCTCCGATGAGGCCTCATGTGATTCTGCACATTCAGACTACCAGGAGGAGGCCTTTCCTGCCTACGAGGATTCTGATGCGGAGGAATCCATTCCCTCTGCTTCTCCTCCTGAGGAGTTTTCCTTTGGGGAAATGCTTCATTCCATGAGGGAACACTTCAAATGGCAAGGCCAAGAATACTCAGATTCTAGGAAAAGGTTAAGGGAATTTTTAAAGCTACCTCAGCATAGACCCTTAGCTATTCCTCCAGTTTTAAATGTTTTAGATGATGTGTACTTAGAATCTAGTGTTTCCCCTGACTCCCTCCCCCCTGCTCCTGTCAAGCCAGACAGGTACTACAGGGTCCCAGACACACATCAATTTCTGTACAAGGGCCATACTGCTGACCCTGAAACTATTTCTCAGGGGCCTAAAGGGGTTTCCTCCACTACTGCTAAGAATCCACTTCCTTCAGAAAGAGATTCTAGGGCTTTAGAGAGGTGGGGCAAGAAAGTATATACATCTTCCACCCTTTCTATGCGAGCATTAAATTGTCAATTTCATATGATTCAGTATCAGGAATACATGGTGGATGACTTGCAAAAGAAATTGGCTTCCCCTGAACCATTAGATAGAAAGGGGTTACAGGAATTGGTTCATAATACTCAGCAGGTTAGCAACCATTTCCTACAGTGTGGATATGATGCATTGGAAGCTTCATGTAGACCAGCAATGACAAGTGCTGTCATACGCAGATATGCTTGGTTAAAGGAACAAACATTGCCAGACCATGTGAAAACTAAGCTTTTGGACGCACTACTAGAGAAACCTAAGCTATTTGGTGCTACTGCACAAGAGGTTTTAAAGAAAATAGAGGAAAAGGCAAAATCAGTGCAAACAGTCAAAGATTTCCTCCAGGTACAGCCTCCAAGATTCAGCAGGAATTGGCCTTCTAAGCATTGGTCCTTTCCAGACAGAAATATTTCAAAGAGGCAAAAACAGACGTGGCAGAGGTAGAGGGCAAACTCGAGGCTCCTACAGAGGACGTCAATGGCAGCCTCTGAACCAGAGAGGTGGGGCAGGACCTTCCACTGCTCCGCAGGGACAATCTCAATGACTTGACTTTGACTCCGCCATCCAGGGCTCAATTAGAAGCACGTTTGGGTGGAAAATTATCTTTATTCTCACAAAATTGGCACAATATTACAAAGGACAAATGGATACTGGACATAATAGACAAAGGATACAGATTCCATTTTCATACACTACCAACAAGACATGGCAGACCAAACCTGCCACCAAATCAAAGGGCAGAGGCACTCAAACAGATAACAAACCTACTTCAAATAAGAGCAATAGAAAAGGTTCCTTCTGCAGAACAAGGCCAAGGATTTTATTCAAGACTGTTCCTTGTTCCAAGAAAAGAAAACCAATGGAGACCCATTCTGGACTTGTCCGCACTGAATACTTACCTTATTGTGCCAAAATTCAAAATGCTGACTTTACAGCAACTCCCTCCCATGTTGGGCAAGGGGTCTTGGCTGGTAACTCTGGACCTCAAGGAGGCATACCTGCATGTCCCAATCAGACAAAGTTGCAGAAGATACCTCAGATTTCTTGCAGGCACAGAGCATTATCAATTCTCAGCATTGCCCTTTGGCTTATCTACTGTGCCCAGAGTGTTCACGAAATGCCTGGCATCAGTAATTGCACATTGCAGACTTCAGGGGATACAAATATACCCTTACCTGGACGACTGCCTTATACAAGCGGACAGCCAACAAGCCTTGTTAAAAAACTTGGACTATGTCATTCACCTACTGCAGGCCTTGGGATACACAGTCAATATTCAGAAATCAAATCTCGTACCATCCCAACAAATACCTTTCCTGGGTGCCACACTGGACACAAACACCCAGATGGCATTTCTGACAAAAGAAAAACAAAAACAATTACCAGAATACTTCAGAAAATTGGCAACACACACTCAGATGACTGCAAGGAAAATCCTGCAGGCCCTGGGTTTCATGGCATCTTGCATTCTTCTGATTCCACACGCAAGGCTGCATATGAGGAAACTACAATGGTATCTAAAAAGTCTATGGTCCCAACACAGCCACAGCCTGGAAGCATTGATCCCACTCATTCCATGCCTTCAAAAGGAATTTCTGTGGTGGGCTCAAGCAAGCCAGATAAACAAAGGTCTGCCTTTCAGCAAGCCTCATACAAGTCAAACCATAACAACGGACGCCTCAGACCATGGATGGGGGGCTCACATGGAGGGCAGATGCATTCAAGGACAATGGACACAAAAAGAAAAGCACCTGCACATCAACCAAAAAGAAATGCTGGCAGTGATACATGCAATCAAGGCCTTCCAAAAGTTCATGCATCAGTGTCATCTACTAATAAAGACAGACAATACCACAGTTATGTGGTACATAAACAAGCAAGGAGGTACCCATTCCTACCCTCTTTGCAGACTGGCATTGAATCTCTGGGATATTTCCCTACAATTGAAAATAGAGCTACAATCCCAGTTTGTACCAGGGAAGGACAATGTTCTGGCGGACAGCCTAAGCAGAAACATCATGGATCCACACGAATGGATGTTGCATCCAGACATTTTCTTACAAATAACTCAAGCATGGGGAAGGCCGTACATAGATCTTTTTGCCTCCCACCTCAATCACCATCTGAAAAAGTTTTGCACAAAGGACATACCATCCTCAAGCATGGAAGGTGGACGCTCTCTCCTTCAGTTGGAACTCTCTAACACTATATGCCTTCCCACCTCTTCCTTTGATGACCAAGGTGTTACTAAAGATCAAGACAGAGCAACTGAAAGTCATACTGATAGCTCCAGACTGGACAAGACAACACTGGTACCCACTGCTACGGAGCTTGACACACACCAATCCGTGGCTCCTTCCTCAATGGCCACTTCTTCTGGCACAGCACAATTACAGGACACTACACCCCAGCTTGAAAACATTGAAGCTGACAGCTTGGAAGATTCCATGACTATTCCTCAGGATACACTTTCCAAAAGGGTAAAAGATATCATCCTGGAGGCGCGCAGACCTTCCACTAGAAAGACATACTCAGCAAAATGGAAGAGATTTCTTATCTGGAACAGCAAAAAGGGTCAAGACCCATCAGTGATGAGCATTCCACAGATCCTAGAATATTTGGCTGAAATGCTCCACAATGGCCTTTCATATTCTTCCATAAAAATACATGCTTCAGCAATATCTGCCAAATATAACACTGATCCGCCTGTATTTTCTCACCCATTGCTAAGACAGTTTCTAAGAGGTATAAAGAACATCAACCCTCCTAGGAAACCACCAGTGCCTGCATGGGACCTCAACTTCATGCTGGAAAAATTAACTCTTCCTCCCTTTGAACCAGTAGCATCTTCAGAGTTGCAATTTCTGTCTTGGAAGACAGCTTTCCTTCTGGCAGTAACCTCAGCAAGAAGAGTCTCTGAGCTACAGGCCCTTATGGCAATACAACCATTTCTCATTTTTCATCAGGACAGAGTTTCTTTGAGAACCAGTTCGTCATTCATGCCAAAGGTGGTATCCAGGATGTCCCTGAATCAAGCTATTCACCTGCCTACCTTCTTTCCCAGTCCTCAAAATAAAGGAGAGAGACTTCTGCACACATTGGACATACACAGACAGTTGCGCTACTACTTGGACAGAACAAAGTCTTTCAGAAAATCTGACCAGCTTTTTGTAGCCTACGCTGCTGGATTGCAGGGAAAAGCAATTTCCAAACAGACAATTTCTAAATGGATTGGAAATTGCATTCGATTCTGCTACTCTTTTCATGGAAAAACTGTGCCAGCTGACATCAGGCCACATTCCACCAGAGCTACAGCCACCTCCACAGCCTTTTTAAGAGGAGTGGCAACAAAGGACATTTTAGAAGCTGCTACATGGAGCTCCGTGCATACATTTTCCAAGCATTACAACCTGCCTTTATATTCCAGATCCAGAGCAGGGTTTGCTTCTGCAGTCCTGCAGGGCATTTTAGTTACACCATCTTTGTCTTCGTGCCTACCACCCCCAGGTTGGCTATGGTATTCAACCCATATGTCAGGACTGCAGTTGCATTTTGTACCTACCATAAATGTAGATGTCCGATAGGTATGCAACTGCAGTCAGGTTTTCCCTCCCACCTACCCCTCTGTGATATTCTTTTGGGTTTCTACACCTCATTTTAGCTACCTGGGGTAATCTTTTATGGTGTATTTGTTTTTATGTTGTTGTACTTGTCGGGAATTTTTTCTCTATTTTTAAAATTTAGCCTTCCTTAGAGGGCACCTGGTATCTGGGGCAAGAAACACTGAAGAAGATGGCGTCGGCTGACGCTTTTATACCCCAGGCGCTCTGACGTCGGGGCAAGGGCGACATCAGCCGATGCCGGACCCAGACTTTGGAATCCAGCCGACCGAAGGGCTGCCTGAGGCAGGATAACCCATATGTCAGGACTGCAGTTGCATATCTATCGGACATCTACATTTATGGTAGGTACAAAACTGTACTTTTCCTTTTGACAGCCCCTTGGGGGGGGGGAACTAGCACTTTTTTCATCAAATTGACAAATGATTACCCACGACAAATGGGTTCTGAACATAGTGTCCCAAGACTACAGGTTCCATTTTCACACCCTTCCAAGGTCAAAGGGCATGCCAGACCTGCCACACATTCAATGGGCAGAGGCACAAAAACAAATTACAACCCTCATGGACATGAGGGCCATTCAGCAAGTACCACAACAAGAGCAGGGGCAAGGATTGTACTCCAGACTTTTTCTAGTACCCAGGAAGGACAAAACCTGGAGAACAATTCTGGACCTATCTATACTAAATACTTTTCTGGAAGTTACAAAATTCAAGATGTTGACTCTTCAGCAGCTACTGCCTATGCCGGGCAAGAGGGCTTGGCTAGTAACTTTGGACCTAAAAGAGGCATACCTGCATGTCCCAATCAGACCATCTTGCAGAAGATACCTCAGTTTCATAGCTGGCTCAATACACTACCAATTCTCTGCAGTGCCCTTTGGCTTATCTACTGCGCCCAGGGTCTTTACAAAATGCCTGGCACCAGTAATTGCGTTTTGCAGACAAAAAGGAATTCAAATTTATCCTTACTTGGACAATTGTCTAATTCAAGCAGAGAACAAAGACACTCTTCTAAAGCATCTGGCATTTGTAAAAAGATTACTAATTGGCCTAGGGTACACAGTAAACAAAAAGAAATCAAATCTAGTGCCCTCTCAAGAGATAATATTCCTGGGCTTAACTACAACTGCCCAGATGGCTTATCTCACACCAGACAAACAAAAACAACATACTACTTACTTCAAGAAATTGGCAACAAAAACCCACTTATCTGCAAGGAAAATCCTGCAGGCCTTGGGTTTCATGGCATCCTGCATTCTACTAATTCAATATGCCAGACTGCATATGAGGAAACTGCAATGGTATCTGAAAAGTGTTTGGACTTGGCATTGCCACAGCCTGGAGACAGTAATTGCACTCATTCCCTGCCTACAACAGGAGTTTCGATGGTGGGCAGAAGCCTGTCACCACAACAAGGGTCTGCCATTCAGTTTACCCACAGCCAGACAAACACTGACAACGGATGCATCAGATTATGCCTGGGGGGCCCATATGGCAGGAAAATATATTCAGGGCACATGGCCTGCAAACCAGATGCATCTTCAGATCAATCAAAAAGAGATGCTAGCTGTTCCAAATGCCCTGACAGCTTTCAAGGACCTGCTTCATCCAGGACAATTACTGATAAAGACAGACAACACTACGGTCATATGGTACATAAACAAGCAGGGAGATACTCATTCCTACCCCCTCTGCAGACAAGCAATGACATTATGGAACACAGCATTGGCCTTTCAAGTTCACCTGCAAGCACAGTTCCTGCCAGGAAAAACACATACTCTGGCAGACGAACTAAGCAGAAACCTCATGGATCCCCACGAATGGAAACTGGATCCACAAGTCTTCAGGATGATAATAAGGAAATTGTGATGACCAGACATAGATCTATTTGCCTCCCCTCACAACTGTCAGTTGCAGAGATTTTGCATAAGGATTTACCACAAGCAAGCATGGAAAGTGGATGCCCTATCATTCAGCTGGAAAAATCTAACAGTATATGCTTTTCCCCCACTACCTCTCCTTCCCAGAGTACTCCTAAAGGTCAGACAAGAGAAGCCAAAAATGATTCTGATTGCACCAGACTGGCCATGCCAGCGCTGGTACCCAATCCTGAAGAGCTTGTCTCAAGGTCCAGCATGGATGTTGCCTCAAACTTCTTACTTGCTGACCCAACAAAACAATCAGATCCTGCACAGCCAACTCAGGACCTTAAATCTGGCAGCATGGTGGATAATGTAGCCATTCTGAACACTCCTCTTTCAAAAGCTGTTATGGATGTTATCTTGGAGGCCAGGAGGCCTAGTACCAGAAAGTCTTATGCCGAAAAATGGAAGAGATTCTGTGCTTGGAACCAGGAACAAGGCATTGACACGACTGTACCAAACATTCCTCAGATTTTACAATACCTGACTGAGATGCTGAACAAAGGCCTTTCTTTCTCATCAATTAAGATTCATGCCTCTGCCATTTCTGCACATTACAATATGGAACCACCTATCTTTTCTCATCCTTTAATAAGGCAGTACCTCAGAGGGGCCAAAACATTAGGCCTCCAAGGAGAGCACCAATTCCAGCCTGGGACCTCAATTTTGTTTTGGAAAAACTCACACTGCCTCCTTTCGAGCCAGCATCAATAGCGGATTTTAAATTCTTATCTTGGAAAACAGCTCTGCTCCTAGCCATTACCTCTGCAAGGCGAGTTTCGGAGTTACAAGCACTCATGGCTGTGGAACCTTTCATCATTTTTCATCCAGACAGGGTTTCTCTGAGGACAAACCCTACATTTATGCCTAAGGTGATGTCCAGTGTGGCCCTCAATCAAACCATTCACTTGCCTACCTTTTACCCAAATCCACAGAACAAGGGTGAGAAAATTCTGCATTCTTTGGATATACACAGGCAGTTACGTTTCTACTTGGACAGAACTAAAGCTTTCAGAAAGGCTGAGCAACTTCTAGTGTCATATGCTGCAGGATCACAAGGAAAGGCCATCTCAAAACAGACTATTTCTAAATGGATAGGCCATTGCATCCGTTTCTGCTATTCTCAACATGGCAAATCAGTGCCTAAGGGCATTAGGCCTCATTCCACCAGAGCAGCAGCCACTTCAGCAGCCTTCCTCAGGGGAGTACCAACCAAAGAAATCTTAGAGACTGCAACTTGGAGTTCAGTGCACACCTTTACAAAGCACTACCACTTGCCTCTCTACTCTAAGTCCAGAGCAGGCTTCGCCACTGCAGTTCTGCAGGGCCTCATAGCCTCTCCTAATCCTATTTAGCCCAGCCACCCTTCCTCAGCTTTGGGATTCAACCCAAGAGTAATGACTGCAACAGTGAAACACGAACATAGTACAGTTGTGTACCTACCATAAATGTAGATGTTTGAGTGTATTCACTGTTGCAGTCCAGGTTACCCACCCACCTTCCCCCTTCACTTTGCTGGGACTTATCTGCACTTCTCTATCCTCTATACAACCTTTTTGGTGTATTTGCTTGTAGATGAAGGAAATGTTATTTTTGTGTATACGTTTCTTATTGATATATTTTTCAGCCAACTATTTGGGGCACCTGACATCTGGGGCAAGACAAACTGAAGAAAATTGCATCGGTTGCATCTATTATACCCCTGGTGCACTGACGTCAGGGAAGAGGCAACAGCAACCGACGCCGGACCTAGACTTTGGAATTCTGGCCAACTGCGGGTAGCCTGCCAGCAGGATAACCCAAGAGTAATGACTGCAACAGTGAATACACTTAAACATCTACATTTATGGTAGGTACACAACTGTACTTTCTGATTTCTTTCAGGCACCATTTTTCTGAAGATGTAGTTAAAGTTTTGCAAGCAGCAGGGAGACCCACCACTCAAAAATCCTACATAGCTAAATGGAAGAGATTTTCTTTCTGATGCCACAGCAATAACCAGGACCCCAACAAATCAGAGGTACCTTCCATTCTAAATTGTCTGTGTGAGCTCATAAATGCAGGTTTGGCCTACTCTTCCATCAATGCCCACATGTTGACCATCTCTGCTGTCTGCCCCTCAGCTCACCCGATATGTCCGGACCTGAGGTCAAACAGTTCCTGAAAGGGATTCTGCATTGTAGACCACAATGGTGCAGGAGGTCTATTCCCCCATCTCTGGACCTCAGCTTCTTGTTGGAAAAGCTGACTGTTCCTCCCTTTGATGCAGCAACCTGAGTAAATCTCAGTTTCTGCACATGGAAGTCTGTTCTGTTTCTGGCTGTCCCTTCAGTTAGGAGAGTCTCAGAGCTGCACACACTCATGGTCATGCCTCCTTTTCTTATTTTTTCACAAAAACAGGGTGACCATGAAGGCTATCACCTCTTTAATGCCAAAAGTAGTCAACAAGCAATCTCCAACCAGGTCATCAGTCTACCTGCTTTCTTCCCCAAACCATAGAATTGGAGGAGTGAAGACTCCTACACACTCTAGACGTTCACAGACAGCTGAGGATGTTCATCGTGTTACACTGCTGCAGTCATCACACTTGGGTTATCCTACCGTCAGGTGGTCCCACAGTCAGCCAGAGTTCCAAAGTCTTGGCCTGGCGTCAGTTGCTGTCGCTTCTTCCCTGACGTTAGTGCTCCAGGGGTATATAAGATGTATCCGACGCCATTTTCTTCAGTCTTTCTTGCCGCGCAGTGCCCAAAGCAGAAGCAGTTCGCAAGTGCCGGTCGGCAGACTCCTGAGATTTTCAAATCGAATTTCAGACCGAAGTCTTCAGTAAAGCTAAGTACCCCGTTGGGGAACCTTTTCTTGCCTCAGTCCGATGTCAGAAAAAGTTAACAATTGCATTTCTTGTGGGAAGCAAGTACCTCATAAGGACTTTCATTCTTATTGTATTCCTTGCCTAGGCCCATACCATGACATCACAGGTTGTCGGTTTTGTGCTAGGTTTAATAAACAAACTATTAAACGCCGGTTTGATTTCGCCCAACACTAGTTTGGTAGGAAATTTAATTATACCATGCCGTCAGAGCAACCGACCACCGGAATGCATAAAAAACACAAAGATAAGGACAGGCAGCCAAGACCCAAACCAGACTCTGAGGCCTCTGCTAGGCCAGTCACCAGTTCTCCGGTTTTCAGAGAGGCGCCTACGCAGCCCCTGACGACCGCTGATTTAGAACCCCAGGCAACATCCGATTCACAAGCAGAGATTGCTAGGCCTCCACAACCTTTACCTTTAGGCTCATCCGACTCCATGCCTGAAGGAGATTCTGGTGCAGTTGAAACGCCTTCAGTAGAAGAAGGTGTCTTCAGACCGACTACACTCACTATTAAATCCTATGCAAGGCTGAAAACTCCTTTAAAAACGAAGAAGACTGTACAGCAGTCTCCAGTACAAGGCCCCATGCCTAAGAAACAGATGCTTAAGATGGCTGAAGACTTAATTACCCTAATCAGGGGTTCCCATCCCCCTCCTGATAAAAGGCCAAGACAGGAGGAGGACTACGCTTCCTCTGACCAGGTTTCTGTTTCCTCAGACTCTTCTGAGGAACTGGAATATTCCTTTCCCCCTTATGAAGACTCTGATGCTGAAGAGTCTATCCCTTCTGCATCTCCCCTAGAAGACTACTCTTTTGGGGAAACCTTACATACCATGAGGGAACATTTCCACTGGGAAGGCCAGGATTACTCTGATTCTAAGAAAAGGCTTCGAGAGTTCCTTTTACTACCCCAGCAGAGACCACTTGCTATTCCACCTGTTAGACATTGTGGATGATGTTTATTCAGAATCTAGTCTTAACCCAGATTCACTACCTCCTGCACCAGCCAAACCAGACAGATACTACAGAGTCCCTGACTCACACAAATTCCTGTATAAAAGCCCTGTTGCTGACCCAGAAACCATTTCCCAGGGTCCCAAAGGGGTTAAGGCCTCTGTTGCTAAAAGTCCTGTGCCCTCTGAAAGGGATTCTAGAGCACTAGACAGATGGGGAAAGAAAGTATATACCTCAGCTACTCTAGCTATGAGGGCCTTAAATTGTCAGTTTCACATGCTGAAATAACAATATTTGATGTCTCAATTAAAACAAAAAATGCTCACACATACAGAACAGCCCGATTACAAGGAAATGCAAGATTTGTTGCATGCTGCTGAACAAGTGGGAAAACATACTTTGCCATGTGGATTTGATTCATTGGAAGCTTCTTGTAGAGCAGCAGTGACAGGGTCTATCATACGTAGGCATGCTTGGTTAAAAGAACAAACTTTACCTGGTCATGTTAAAGCAAAGTTATTGGATGCACCTTTACAGCAGGATGTTTTATTTGGTGTAAAAGCAGAAGAAGTTTTAAAGAAAATGGAGGATAAGGCAAAATCTATGCAGACGGTCAAGGATTTTTTACAGGTTCAATCCCCTCGTTTCAGCAGAAATTGGCCAACCAAAAACTGGTCCTTTCCACAGAGGGGCAGATACAGACGCCCAAGGGGCAGAGACCAGTCACAAGGCTCTTACCAGCCTCAACAATGGGGTGCCACAACTCAGAAAGGAGGAGCAGACAGGTCTCAAACTACCAGAAGACAAACACAATGGCTTACCCCTCAGACTTCCAAGCAAAACCCTCTTGGCAGCTCCCTTGGGGGGAAAACTAGCACTTTTTGCAGACAATTGGCACATCATCACAAAAGACAAATGGGTCCTAAATATTGTATCTCAAGGATACAGATTCCACTTTCACACTTTGCCAAGGATAAAAGGAATGCCAAACCTGCCACCAAATCAATGGGCAGAGGCTCAAAAGCAAATTTCAGCTCTCATGGACATGAGAGCCATTCAACAGGTTCCTACACAGGAGCAAGGACAATGATTTTACTCAAGACTGTTTCTAGTTCCCCGAAAGGACAAAGCCTGGAGACCCATTCTGGACCTCTCAATTCTAAACACATACCTGGAAGTACCCAAATTCAAGATGCTAACACTACAGCAACTTCTTCCCATGCTGGGCAAGAAGGCTTAGCTAGTAACGTTGGACCTCAAGGATGCATACCTGCATGTCCAGACAAAATTGCAGAAGATACCTCCGATTTATAGCAGGTTCAACCCACTACCAATTCTCTGCACTGCCCTTTGGCTTATCTACTGCACCCAGGGTCTTCACAAAATGCCTGGCACCAGTAATTGCACACTGCAGATAAAGAGGGATTCAAATATATCCATACCTGGATGATTGCCTTATTCAAGCAGAAAGCAAGGACATTCTATTAAAGCATCTGGCATTTGTCAAAAACCTACTAAGTTGCCTAGGGTACACAGTAAACGAAAAGAAGTCAAAACTAGTGCCCTCACAAGACATAATATTCCTGGGTGCCAGCTTAAATACAACGGCCCAGATGGCTTATCTCACGCCAGACAAGCAAGGACAACTGACTCAGTACCTCAAAATGATGGCAACAAAGACCCAACTCCCTGCAAGAAAAATTCTGCAGGCCTTGGGATTCATGGTATCTTGCATACTACTAATACCATTTGCAAAACTGCATATGAGGAAATTACAGTGGTATCTGAAAAGCGTATGGACTCAACACAGCCACGGCTTGGAAACAATAATTCCACTCATACCCTGCCTTCAACAGGAGTTTCTATGGTGGGCTCGGGCATGTCACCTCAACAAGGGTCAGCCTTTTACCTTACCCACAGCCAGTCAAACTATAACAACAGATGCATCGGATTATGCCTGGGGAGCGCACATGGCAGGACAGTGTATTCAGAGCAAATGGTCTGCAGACCAAAGGCATCTACATATCAATCAAAAAGAGATGCTAGCTGTACAAAATGCCCAGCTTTCAAGGACCTCCTACATCCAGGACAACTCCTAATAAAGACGGACAACACCACAGTGATGTGGTACATAAACAAGCAAGGGGGCACACACTCCTACCCCGTATGCAGACAAGCAGTGACCTTGTGGAACACAGCACTGACCTTCCAAGTTCAACTACAAGCACAATTCCTGCCAGGAAAGAAAAACACATTGGCAGACGATCTAAGCAGAAACATCATAGATCCTCACGAGTGGAAACTAGATCCACAAGTATTCACAATAACTCAAAAATGGGGGAGCCCAGACATAGATCTGTTTGCTTCCCCCCAAAACTACCAACTATGGAAATTCTGCACAAGGACATACCACACACTAGCTTGGAAAATGGACGCCCTCTCATTCAGTTGGAAAACATTGGTAGTGTATGCCTTTCCTCCACTGCCTCTTCTGGCAAAGGTGCTGCTGAAAGCCTGATTAGAGAGGCCACAAATGATACTCATTGCTCCAGACTGGCCACGCCAACACTGGTGTCCAATACTAAGGAACATGGCTCAAGGCCCACCATGGATTTTACGTACAATTCCTCACCTGCTCACTCAGCAAAACAATCAGATTCTACACAGCCAGCTCAAGACTTTAAATCTGGCTGCATGGCAAATTGCCTAAACAACCAGTCAACACTTCTCTCTAAAGCTGTGATGGACGTCATTCTGGAGGCCAGGAGGCCCAGCACTAGGAAAGTCTATTCAGACAAATGGAAAAGATTCTGCGCCTGGAACCAGGCTAAAGGCCAAAATCCCCTTGTACCAAATATTCCTCAGATTCTTCAATATTTAACTGAGATGTTGCACAAAGGACTTTCCTTCTCATCTATTAAGATCCACGGCTCAGCTATTTCAGCTCAATACAACACGGATCCTCCTATATTTTCACATCCATTACTAAGACAGTTCCTCAGAGGGGCTAAGAACATAAGTCCGCCCCGGAGAGCACCAACACCAACTTGGGATCTCAACTTTGTTTTGGAAAAACTTACACTACCGCCCTTTGAACCAGCTTTCACAGCTGATCTACAGTTCCTATCATGGAAAACTGCCCTGCTGCTAGCAGTAACTTCAGCACGAAGAGTCTCAGAACTACAGGCCCTAATGGCAGTGGAGCCTTTCATCATTTTTCATCAAGACAGAGTCTCTTTACGAACTAACACTTCCTTTATGCCAAAGGTGGTATCTAGTGTGGCCCTAAACCAAACCATTCATTTGCCCACCTTTTATCCAAACCCCCAGAACAAAGGGGAAAGGCTCCTACACTCTTTGGACATTCACAGGCAATTACGTTACTACTTGGATAAAACTAAGGCTTTCAGAAAATCTGACCAGCTCTTTGTATCCTATGCTGCAGGATCACAAAAAAGCTATCTCAAAACAGACCATTTCAAAATGGATAGGACATTGTATCCGTTTCTGCTACACACACCATGGGAAATCTGTGCCTGGTAACATCAGGTCCCATTCCACCAGGGCTACAGCAACATCAACAGCCTTCCTCAGAGGGGTACCAACCAAGGATATTTTGGAGGCTGCAACTTGGAGTTCAGTGCACACCTTCACCAAGCACGATCACTTACCTCTATACTCTAAAACCAGAGCTGGCTTTGCCACTGCAGTTCTGCAGGGCCAACTAGCCTCACCAAACCCTGTTTAGTTCCACCACCCATCCTTAGCTTTGGGATTCAACCCAAGTGTGATGACTGCAGCAGTGTAACACGATGAACATAGTACAGTTTTGTACCTACCATAAATGTCGATGTTCAAGTGTTCACACTGCTGCAGTCCAGGTTACCCTTCCTCCATCCCCTCTGAACTAGCTGGAGTTATCTATACCTTTCTTTTCTATACAACCTTTGTGGTGTATTTGCTTGTAACTGAAGGAATTGTTTTATTTATATATATATATTTTTTATTAACAATATGTATTGCCTACCTATTGGGGGCACCTGACATCTGGGGCAAGAAAAACTGAAGAAAATGGCGTTGGATGCATCTTATATTCCCCTGGTGCACTGATGTCAGGGAAGAAGCGACAGCAACCGACGCCGGACCAAGACTTTGGATCTCTGGCCGACTGCGGGACCGCCTGACTGCAGGATAACCCAAGTGTGATGACTGCAGCAGTGTGAACACTCGAACATCTACATTTATGTTAGGTACAAAACTGCACTTTTTTTTTTTGGACAAGACCAAATCTGTTCATAAGTCTGATCACCTTTGAAACAGCTCATCAGGCTAACTTCAGGTTCTTAACATGGAAAACTGTTTTACTGATTGTTGTCACCTCTACGAGAAGAGTATCTGAGTGGCAAGCTCTTATGGTGAGTCTGCCCGGTTTCTTTCCACATTGGCAGAGTTTCTTTGAAAACTAATATTTCTTAAATTTACATCTAGGTATCCTATGATCAGTACAGGTGCCCCCCAGGGATGTGTGCTCTCCCTCTACCCTAATGACTGCACCTCTTAGGATCCCTCTATCAAACTTATTAAATACGCAGGTGATGCAACTATCATCAGGTTCATCAGGAATGGTAATGAATCTGCATACAGATGGGAGGTTGAGCAGCTGGCCATTAGGTGTAGTCAGAATAATCTGGAACTGAACACACTTAAAACTGTCGAGATGACAGTGGACTTTAGGTGTGGTACTACAATATTATCCCCTCTCTTTATATTTAATACTGCTGTGTCAGTTGTGGAATCCACCAAGTTTTTAGGTTCTATAATCTCCCAGGACTCGAAGTGGGAGACAAATTTAGGGTCCATTATAAAAAAGGCACAACAGCGAATGTACGTTCTGCGACAACTGAGGAAGTTCATCCTCTCACAGGAAATGTTTATTCAGTTCTAAACAGCAGTCATTGAGTCTGTTCTCAGCTCATCCATAACAGTGTGGTTTTGATCTCCATCTAATCATGACAAAAATAGGTTACATCGAATAGACAGGTCTGCCGAAAATATCATTGGTGCTAGTTTTCCCTCCTTACAGGACCCTGTACTATTCCAGAGTCATGAAAAGGGCAGGGAAGATCATCATCGAACCTTCATATCCAGGCCATCATCTTTTTGAACTGTTACCATCAGCCAGGCGTCGTAGGTTAATACGCACCAAAACAAGCAGATATAAGAACAGTTTTTTTTCAACAGGCCATCAAGGTCATAAACAGTTAATTCGGCTTATCAGGTTGGGGTATTCTTTTCCCAGCCTCCGAGGATTTTGCAGTATGGTTTACATATTAATATTTGTTTCTTTCAGAGTTTATTTCAGTATTTCTTATACTGAGTTGCACTTTGTATGTATTTGTGTATTTACTTTTTGTCTTGTTCTTAATAGTTGCATGTATGTTGTTTGTTTTGTTCTTAATAGTTGTATGTCTGAAACCGGATTCAAAGTCCTTGTATGCGTGCATACTTAGCTAATAAATGTGATTCTGATTTTATGCCTAAAGTGGTATTTGAGTTTATTTAAGCCAAACTGTCCATCACCCTTTGTTCTTTCCTGGACCCAAAAATGAGGGATAAAGGACAGCTTGAATGTCCAAAGACAATCCTGGTACTATTTTGACAGAACAAAATCTTTCAGGTCTTCCGATCAGTAGTAAATTTCGTTTGAAGGTAGGAAGGAGGAAAAACCTGTCTGTCTAATCAGACTGTTTCCAAATGGTTGTCTCAGGCTTTTACCTTTGTTTTATCTTCACCAGTTGTATATCCCAACAAGACAGAGACAAGATGATCAGCTTTAATAATTGGCTTAAACTATGGTGTCATTCAAAGGGGATCCAATGTCTGTCTGCCTGGGATGACATGCTGGACAAGCCACGATGCTTCGCAAGGGACGGCTTGCACCTGTCACCCTGGCTTCGGATTTTGGCAAAGGCTCTTGCCACCCCCATTGTGCCTTTTTTAGGCAAGGCTCAAATTCTAAACCTACCACCCTAGAACACAATAAAGGAAAAAAGTGACAGAACCCACAGGGTCAGAGTTGCTGGAGCCATGTCAGACTCAAAGCCTGTCACAAGTGGTGTCCCACAGGGCTCAGTCCTGGGTCCACTCTTGTTCGGCATCTACTTTTCTGAAGTACAAGCAAACACAGGAGGGTTATGGCTGACAAAGTTTGCAGATGACTGCAAACTGGGCGCCATAGTCGAAAACACATCTGACACAGATATCCTCCAGAAGGGCCTCACAGAAATGGATAACTGGTGCCAGAGCCATGGCCTGAAGTTAAACGCCAAAAAATGCTTAGTCATACCCTTTGGGAAAAACAAGGCTACCCCTAGCTACCATATAGGTGGCAATCCACTGAGCACAGAAAAGTCATCAGAGATCTGGGGACCCAGGTTGACAGTAGCCTTCGCTTGACACTCATGTTGCTAAAGTAGTTAGGAAAACCTTCTATATCACCCACCTGATCATGAAGGGATTCACATCTAGATCAAGGGAGGTCATCGTCCCTGTACTCATCACTTATTAGACCTATGATTGAGTACAATGCCCGTTGAATGTATCTGACCAGACACCTGCTGCAGCTTGAAAGGCCCCAAAAGTTCCTCACCAAAAGGATAAAGGGTCTCAAAATATGTCTTATGCTGCCCGACTGAAAGAACTCCAGCTCTATTCAGTCTCATACCGCTTGCTCAGAGGTGACCTGTGCCTGACATATAAGGCCATGTCAAACCCAGATTTGATGAATATGCTTCACCTCAAAAAATCTAGATCCCTCAGTACCACAAGGGCGGGAGACTTAAACCTTGACACGGTTATAAATAGAACGTGCTGGAGGGACAGATTCATCACCCAGAGACTCCCTATGCTGTGGAACAAAATCCCGGTACATGTGAGGCAGAGCACCTCTCTGGTCTTGTTCAAGAGGAATCTTGACCAATGGATGGGAGATTGCAGATATACCCCAGGGATTACTTCAGCGTCACTGCTTGACAGAGGCACAGCAAAATGATAGGCATAGTTTTTATTCAAACTAAAGGGGTGGCGAAAGCCACATAACTATGGGCTAGGCTTATAAATGCCCTTGGGCAGATAGCCTAGTATGAACCTATGAACCTATGAACCTATGAAAAACTAAGGGTAATGCTGCTCAATGCCAGAAGTCTCAACCTCAAGATGCACGCACTCGAAGCCCTTCTCAGTATGGAGAACATCGATGTTTGTGCTGTGACTGAAACCTGGTTTAAGGCTCCTGAGAGCACCCCGGCACTATCAGGTTTTACCTCATATCATGCGTTCCGGCCCCAAAATCCGGACAACACCAAGAAAGGAGGGGGGGTGTCCATATTCATCAAGGACACCCTCACCTCAAGGTTGGTGGCAACGCACGATGCATCGGAAACCATCCAGGTGCAATTAACCATAGGCAAGACTGCTCTGCAGTTTGTAGCATGTTACAGGCCACTCTCTCAAACTCAGGAACCTCACACAGCTTTCCTGAAAACACTGGAGGGAATAAATGTATCTCCAAACACCATCATACTGGGTGATTTCAACTATCCAAATATAGACTGGGATCACTACTCGAGCCCCAACACTCTAGCCTAAAGGTTCCTAGAGTTCATAAACTCAAATGCCATGGAACAGTTAGTCACCATCCCCACAAGAGGAGAAAACATACTAGATCTCATCATCACAAACATGGGGTCAAAATGTTCAACACCAGAAGTAATACCCATCATTGGTGAGATCAGATCATAAACTAATCTCAATGGAAGTCCTCATCCCGCCCCCCACCCCAGATAAAAAAGACCACAGTGAAGAACTTCTCAAAAGCTGACTTCACACTTCTAAAGACTGGTGTGGTCTCTTTCAAGGCCCCCGAACCAGCGGAAACCATTACTCAAACCGCTGAATCACTTACAAATGCCTTCTATCAGCACCTCCAGGACTGCATGGATCAGGCAATCCCAAACAAAACAAAGACTCTTTGTACCAAAGGCAAGCGTCCAGTCTGGTGGACCCCAGCCATAAACAAGCTCTACAACAAAAGGAAGAAGCTACTACAAGACAGAGCAAAATCCGTAAAAGGGAAGACACCCCTGATCATTAAAAGTAAAAAACTGAGATCTCTCATAAAAGCATCCAAGGCAAATTTTGAGAGAAAAATCGCTAAGGACTCAAAAGACAATCATAAGGCCTTTTTTAGCTATGTTAGAAACCTGGGAGGAAACTCACAAATATGCTCAGAATTAGTTCAAAATGATGTAAAAATCACTGAACCTACAGACATTGCCAACATACTGGCTGACAGGTTCAGTGCAAATTCCCAAAAGGAGAGGTATCTATACCAGAGGATTGTAGTCCCCCAAACATCTCAAATGCTCAGGTGAGAACTGCTCTCTCCAAGGCGAAAAACACAGCATCCATGGGACCAGATGGTGTCCCTGGTTGTGTGCTCCACGAACTCAACGAAGAATTAAACCCGCAGTTAGGGCAGCTGTTTAATCTTAGCCTCACCTCAGGATACGTACCCAAGGAGTGGCGTACGGCGGTGGTCCCACTTCACAAAGGAGGTGCCTCCACCGACCCGAAACTACCGTCCCATCAGCTTGACAAGCCTGGTCTGCAAAGCTATGGAGAGGATCATAATGGAACTCATAAATAAAGACATAGGGGACTTGCAGACTTTGGATCCAACCCAGTTTGGTTTTGTCAAGGGCAGATCATGCCTTTTAAACTTGGTTGACTTTTTCGAAACAGTCACCAAGGCCATTGACGAGGCAAGGCAGTCCACACAGCCTACCTTGACCTGGCAAAGGCTTTCGACACAATACCCCACTCGGGTATCATTGAAAAACTCACCAGCTTAAATGTAAACCCATACGTCACAAGATGGGTTGCCAACTGGCTAAGTGACAGAACCCACAGGGTCAGAGTTGCTGGCGCCATGTCAGACTCCAAGCCTGTCACAAGTGGTGTCCCACAGGGCTCAGTCCTGGGCCAACTTTTGTTCGGCATCTACTTTTCAGAAGTACAAGCAAACACAGGAGGATTATGGCTGACAAAGTTTGCAGATGACTGCAAACTGGGCACCATAGTTGAAAACCCATCGGACACAGACATCCTTCAGAAGGGTCTCATAGAAATGGATAACTGGTGCCAGAGCCATGGCCTAAAGTTAAACGCCAAAAAATGCATAGTCATACCCTTCGGGAAAAACAAGGTTACCCCTAGTTACCATATAGGTGGCAATCCACTAAGCACAGAAGAGGTTATCAGGGATCTGGGGACCCAGGTTGACACTAACCTTTCGTTTGACACTCACGTTGCCAAAGTAGTTAGGAAGACCTTCTACATTGCCCACCTGATCATGAAGGGATTCACATCTAGATCAAGGGAAGTCATCGTTCCCCTGTACTCATCACTCATCAGACCAATGATTGAGTACAATGCCCCATTCGGAATGTATCTGACCCGACACCTGCAGCAATTGGAAAGGCCCCAAAAGTTCCTCACCAAAAGGATAAAGGGTCTCAAAAATATGTCTTATGCTGCCCGACTGAAGGAACTCCAGCTCTATTCAGTCGCTTACCGTCTGCTCAGAGGTGACCTGTGCCTGACATACAAGGCCATGTCAAACCTGGAATTAATGAACATGCTTCACCTCAAAAAATCTAAATCCATCAGAACTACAAGGGCAAGAGACTTAAACCTCAACACGGCTATTAATAGGACGTGCTGGAGGGACAGATTCATCACCCAGAGACTCCCTATGCTGTGGAACAAAATCCCGGTACATGTGAGGCAGGGCACCTCGCTGGCCTTGTTTGACCAATGGATGGGAGATCGCAGGTATACCCCAGGGATAACCTCAGTGTCACTGCTAGGCAGAGGCACAGCAAAATAATGGGCATAGTATCCTTCAAACTAAAGGGGTGGCGAAAGCCACAAAACTCTGGGCTAGGCTTATAAATGCCCTAGGGCAGATAGCCTAGTATGAACCTATGAACCTAAGACCTGAAACTGTATAAAAATGTTCCACAACACTGGAATGTTCTTTTCTGGATTTATCGGTTAAAAATAATGTCTGCATATAAAGCCAATTTATCCTGTTTGCCATACTAATTATATCCTCAAATTTCTGAGTCCCTTATTTTCTTTACCAGTGGCTCTAAATATAAAGCAAATAAAGTGGAACCCCCGCCTGGTTCCTCTGTTCAGATATAACTTTTAGAAGCAGCAGCATCCCACTTTCATACTTGCGTCTGATCTTTCATGTATTCTGCTAATTTTCTGTATTATTTTACCAGGGAATGCAAATGTTTCCATTACATTACTCATAAAATCCCAGCTTACTCTGTTGAGTGGTTTATGTGCATGAAGACTAGCCAACAGCAGTGGTATTTTCTTACATTCTGCTTTCCTCTGGATCATCATTGTTCGATTAATGTTCTTAAATGTGTGCTTCCACAAAACCACTTTGATCCTTATTTATCAATGTTGACAACACCTTTGCCATGTTTTTGGCTAGTATTGGTATAAACAATTTATAGTCATGGTTTACAATTAAAACGGGCCCACCTTTCTCTGTATTTGTCATAATTATTTGAATTTGTGCTCTTTCTTGATTTCTAAATTTCTGTGCTTTATATAAATTTTCTAGACATTTCCAAAATAAGTCTAATACCTTTACAGGATCTCTGGTTATTTTTCTTTTTGTTTGCTCCCCAAATTTGGCAACAGCCCTTTCTACTTTCTGTTGCCTAAGTTTTTGTGCTCAGGGGTTATTATCAAGAATAGTTTACTTAACAGCCATCTTTTTAAACTCATACATATACTCTCTATTGTCTTTATCACTCTACATTTGCATCTCTTCTTATTCAGTATGTGTGTGTGTGTGTGTGTGTGTGTGTGTGTGTGTGTGTGTGTGTGTGTGTGATGATAGCAGGTATTGCCAGCCATATGAGGAAAAGTAGGGCCATTGATTATGACCTGTGCCAGAACAGCTAGCTAGAATTTTGTAAATGATTATATGTCATTTGTATATCAAACTGATTTGTACAGATGCTTGTGTTGAAAATGTATTTGTGGGGTTTGCTTGTGTTAAAATGTAGCAACAGTGCACTCTGCTGGAATGAAAAGAAATGTACGTGTATTATTGGGGTCTATATCAATTCGTCGAACTTGTGTAAGTTCGAATGATGTAATATCAAACCCAAAAGTCCGAAACCACACAATAATGAACGCACAGAACAGCGATTTATTTTTTTCTCAGGGGAAAAAAATTGCTGTTTCCTAACAAAAAAAAAAAAACATAAACCTTAAACTAAAACTAAAGTTAAAGTGGGGGGCTGTGCCCCCCTACGTAAATATACAAACTCCGAGATCCCACCACAGTGGAGAAAATAGCAAAGCCCAGAAAACGGCCCACAGATTTTTTTTCCCTCTGGGAAAAAAATTGATGTGCCGTGGCTTCGCTATTTTTGTGTTTCGGACTTTTGGGTTCAATATTACATTGTTCGAACTTGTGCAAGTTTGATGATGTGATATAGACCCGTATTATTGTAACTGAATTAAATGTTTTCATAGAGGATACTGGGACAGCAAAGGTTAACCAGTTGGCTTATTTTAAGAACAATAAGAGAAATGTAAATGAGCTGTTAAACCATTAAAATGGCTCCGAACAGTGCTTAATAGGAGACATTAGGTCTGGAAAAAGCCTTTGATCTGATGTTGTTAATCTTCATTCATTCCTTAATGATGGGTGTCTGTTCTATCCTCATAACTGAGTTGGCCTTATAACAAGTTCATGCCATCCAAAAAAAAACTCTTGAGCTAAGCTTTACCCATAGTGCTCCTCTCCCTGTTACTTCAGATGTCGTTTGCCGGGTAGATAACAAGATATGTCAAGCCAGCTCTCAGCTAAGTACAGTAAAAAAATGTATCATCCTAATGCTTTTTTCCACAGAGTTTCTCTCTTTTACTTTGATAATTCCCTTCCCTCATTAGTTGCTAAACTTTTACCCCCCTATTGAATGATTTTCCTTACTTTCCTTACCCACTTGGTAATCTCAACTACTATCGTAGGTGCAGGCCTTCCCTCTCTCTGCCTTCTTTCCCCTTATCTCTTGAGGTAATCTAAATACCATTGTTGGTATTTTTTCCTTTCTTCAAAAAAAAAAAAAAAAAAGCTTCTATCTTTTTTTTCTATCGATATGGAGTTTGTATTTGTTTTTTGGTAGATATTTGCTATAAGTTGTTCCCACCATGTCTGAAAAGAAAGGGACAACAGATTTCAAGCAATGTGACCAGTGCGGTTGCAAAATGCCTAATTCAGACACTCATTTATCTTGTGTTTACTGTCTGGATGTTCCGCACCTGTCTGTTCAACCACGATGTGAAATTTGTAAAGGGTTCAGTTCTCATACCCTAAATGAGAGAAAGAACTAACTGATTCTAAAAGGCCGTTTAATGACTCCTTTTTCAGAGGCTATTTCTGGGTCGGAGAGCTCACCCGTAAGAAAAAACATAAGAAATGGAATAATTCTTTTTTTTTCTTTACTTCATTCTTGTGACAGAAAGTCCGAACCAACACCAAAAATACCTAAACTGGCACCAATGACTTCAGCTCCGGGGCCTCATCCGCCTGTTCCAAGCCCTCGACCATCCACTTTGGTGCCATCTTCAGTGACACTGCCTCCGGCATCAGTCACAGTTCCGATAATGTCTATTGCACCGACCATGGCTTCAACTAGTGCTTCTGCCCCATGCTATTCGGCACCAACAATAGCACATCCAACACCAGTCGTCCCCCCCCCCTCCCATTACAGCTTACTGGTACTGAGACCACGGTGCTGATAGGAGAAAGTGTACCTCAGACCTGATATTCCCCTATGGCAAATTCATTCTTTGAGCAACAATATAGCCCTTTCTTGGAACGGCCTGATTCTCCATCGGGGATATCAACCCGATTCTCCAGGAGCCTCTCGGAATTGGACGCGGTGTGACTTGTGGATCAGCTGCTGATGCCAGAGGGATTTCAACACTTTCCACAACTCCCCTCCCAACCGGAGTTGGGAGGTTTTCTCCATGAACTCCTGCATATGCTCCCACTTTGACCTCTTAGCAGGTATCAAGGCATCCGGCACCAACACCTATTTCGATTCCACTTCGGTTCCACTGGTGGATCTCACCGTGGTTCCGGAGCCAACCCTTTGATAATCGACTCATTTGGAGCTGAGCCATCCTCGGGATCATGACTGGGCTGCCATCATCGTGATCCCTAGTACATTGCCGATTTTTTTCCACGGCGCCATCTACTATGGTTCCGGGAGTCTTGGTAGCACCAAGTCCTCTTGGGGCTCCTTCCTTGGGAGTGGGTTCATCGTAGTGGGGTGTGACCCAGGTTCCGAGGTTGTCCTCTGTTCCGGGCTACCATCACTCTTCAGGCAGGCCAGTTTTCCAAGAGATGGAGAGGGACTTGCCTCTGTAGGCGAACCATAGGTGCTGGAATATCCTATATGTCCTCCCTCTGAACCACAGCTGACACAGTCCACCACATCGGGACATCGAGCACAAGAGCCTCAATATACCTTAACATGAAGTCCTCATCAGACGCCCCTGTTAAAGAGGTACCATGTAAGAGATCATGCAAGAGGAAGATCATGGACTCCCCCGAGGAATCACTCACTTTAGATTTGGACTATGATGAAGGCAAAGGGTTCTTATGGTCGCCCCCTGCGAATGTCTCCTTCAGGGACATACTGAAAATTTTAAAACAGTGAGGAGGCTGGAATCCCACCAACCCCTCCTCTGAGGAGTCCGTATTCTTGCAGGCTTTTTGTGCTCGACCCTGTACTTCTTGGGTGTCCCCACCTGTAGATAAACTAGTCCAACTCATTGTGCAGCATACATGGAAGAGTCTTGATATCGTTGAACCAATCCCCCGAAACCAGACAAAGTTTTGTCCCTGCTGGAAGAAAGTCCACACTGGTCCAAAGGCCTACTGGTAGATGCTATGGTGGTGGTGGCGGCCACTAGGAAGGAGCTCGCCAAGGAGATCTATACTGTCCACCCACCAGACAGGGAGTCTCAGGCGATGGACAGGTTAGGGAAGCGAGTGTTTGCCTTATTGACCTTCGCCATTTGGTTTACAAGGCTTCAGAGAGACTAATCTTGTAACTCTCAGGAACTTAGCAGGAGACAGTTTCTCGCAAGGTGCGTGACAAAGTTGCCTCGCAGCTTGCGCCCCTGGAATCTATATCCATCTCATCCATGTAGTTAATCTCTCACACTGCCGAAGGCGCGGCTAGAGCTATGGGTTCAGGCATTGTCATGAGACGTCATGCCTGGATGCGCCTTTGTGACTTTGTGGACCCTTTAAGTCTTCCTTTCTTAACGCTCCAGTGGAAGCTTCTTCCCTTTTTGACCCGAAAGTGAAAGACACTTTAGCCAGGTGTGAAAAGGATGGCAAGACCCTGTCTGCTGTAGGAGTACATTTTTCCACCCCCCTTAGCAACCCAACTCTAGGAATCAAAGGAGTGGAAAGATGTGGCACAAGAAATCCCAAGGTCCTTTCCAATACACGCGTGACAAGTTTACCCCCCCCCCAGGATAGAGGGGGGTAACTTATCAGGAAGACACCCATACAGAGGCAGAGGGGGTCCATGTAATACTTTGTCTGGACAGCCCTACCAGTGCTCTTGAAGAGTGGCCTGATTGCTTTCTTCTGGAAACAGTCGGGGGACACTTCTCTCTGTACCACCCTGTTTGGCAATCAATAACCACAGATTCCCGAGTGTGGAATATCATAGCCAGAGGTTATCACATCCTCTTCAATATTTACCCAAAGCCATTAAGACAAATTCCCGACATTCCACCCAGTCAAAAGGGAGCAGCACATCAAGAAATAAGAAATCTGTCTCCAAAAAAGAGTCATTCAAGCAGTCCCACCAGACCAAATAGGATCTGGATTTTACTCAAGGTTCTTTTTAGTGCCAAAAAAGGCGGAACTGGAGACCGATTTTGGATCTTAGCATTCTGAACAAATTTGTCAAACAAACAAAATTCCGGATGATCACGGTTCAGTCTGTCCTACCCTTCCTGGAGGAAAGACAATTGGATTTTTAAATCTACTGCTGTGTTACGGAAGTCTAGAGGCAGGCGCATTTACGGGGTATGTAATGTTTAAAATCATCCCATTCTATATTTCTGTGTATAACTGCTGATATCTTTCCTATTTTTATATGTATCTGTCACATAAGAAGAAGTAGTCAACGCTGTTGCTTACATAGATTAACGCTTACAGTTTTAACTAGGATCCAGAGTAAAAACATTACTGGGATTGCACATGTTTAGCGTTTGTGAGATTATCATGATAGCATTTACTAAACTGTACTACATGAAAGGAAAAAGCTACGGTGTTATCTAACTAGTAACTGAAAGTGATTGTATTAAAGCAGAAGTTACGCACTACCATATTGTGATGTTTGACCGTATAACTGCTATAGTTGCATGGTGCTTACTAGGATAATTTAAATAATCCGACCAGTACATCTAACGTGTCTTAGAATTCTCAATTTTCCGCTATTTCTAATGTGCAAATGTTAATGGCAAATATTTGAGTACTAGATTGCAGATATGAGTTTTAGAATACACTGATAAGTTTGTTGTATTTTGTTACAAGCATTTCTATTTTTGCTCGTTTTTGTACTGGCAAGGTATAATTACCCAGACCTCTATCTAGTCTATTGGTATCCACTGTCTAAAACACGACTGTAGCACACGCGGTGTTAAAACACAGCATAGAAACTGCGATTGAAAACAAGCTCTATTTTATGTGTTTTCCTAGGCTGTACCCTCTAATATCCCCTAGCCACCCTCACCAGGACGCGCCCACAGGAGGAAAGCTTTACGTGAGCTGAAAGCTCGGAAAAGACCTGGTCTACGAAACTAAAATTACGGACAAGGTCTATTTGTTTTCTCAAATACTGGAACCTGATAATACTTTTAGTAACCCCCTCCTAAACTTGCGTACTAGCTTCCTAATACAGCAGTACACCACCTAATCTGACGATTGACTCATAATTAGAACACATCTTGAGCTACCCCCAAAGAAACAAACAGAGCCAAAATATCTATTGTTTTACCTGCCTTTGGTCAGTGCGGGGTGGAATTAACCCCGCTCCGCACTGCCCCCATATCCCACCCGCACCAGTACTCCTACTTTTATACCCAACTAACCACACCCACCTCTATCTATAGCCATACAAATCACTCTGTCTTTCCCCCCATCCCCCTCTTCCATCACTTAATACACTCCACCCACAATTACTTATCGCATAGCCACCTACAAATACCTTAAACATTATGAAGACTCCCATACCATTGACTATTAAGCCAGCCATAAAAATTGTTCCCCTTACTCTACTAGTCTTTATTTCACTATACCTGCTAACTAAATATGAGGGACAGTTGCACACAGGATTTCACTATCCTAAGTACCAAACGTGTACTCCCTCAACCCCATTCAACACCTACCCTCTCTACTTACTACCTAACCAATGAAATACGGTATAACACCCATTACCACTACTACAAACTGAAAATGAACCTTCACAAATCCAAATATGCTGAAAAAATAATACTTAAACTCTTGAAACTACTAGAATACTTAAGAAAGAATATTACTAAAGATGGGGACATCCACCCCAACCCGGGACCCCCAACAATTGTCAACCCCAATAGCCCATCTCTACTACCCAGATCTCCCAACTCCTTCCTAATCTGCCACCTCAATATAAGAAGCCTAAATAATAAGATTCATAACCTACATGCTCTTTTAGCTACCTACTTCCCTGACATTCTGTGCCTAACAGAAACCTGGCTTAAACCAGTGACCAGGGACAATGAGATCTTACCGCCTGGCTATAACATATACAGGACCGACCGCCCCCAAAAAAAAGGAGGTGGTATAGCTGTACTTTTCAAAAATACTCTCAACATTACTTTGAACCCCAACCAACCACCCCAGATCGCTAATGCAGAATTAACTGCCCTAAAACTACAACTGAATAAGGAAAAAAGCATTAACCTAATTGTGACCTATATCCCTCCTGGTAACAACTCTGACACTCTCGAGTACCTTCTAAACTGGCTTACTAATAACTACCCCCAAGAAACTATAATTCTGGGTGACATCAATATAGACTGGAATCAATGTACCTCAGAGACAAACCCTACCCTCATAAATCTCCATGGCTTCTCACAGATTATTACCTCCCCCACCAGAATTGGGAACACCAAACAAAAAGAAAGTATCCTAGACTGGATACTCATAAATAGTCATCCCCATACATACACGTCTGGGACCCTTCCAAATGATATCAGTGATCACCTTATAACCTATATAGAAAAAAATAGAAGGAAGACACACCCTGCCAGTGTACAGGTCAATCAGGAACACTAAACACTTTGACCTAACTAAATTCCAACTTGAGCTACAGTCTTGTAACTGGTCAATTCTTAAGTACCTCCCCATAGAAGAGGCTGTAACAAACTTCAACTCCACGTTTTTAAACATACTCAATTCTCATGCCCCGACACGTTCAATCAAAATCAAAAACCAGATAGCACCATGGCTAACAAAAGACTCAACTTCCAAAATTAAACTTAGAAACAAAGCCTGGGATAAATGGCGTGCTACCAAAGCACCCCTAGATCGCATTAACTTCCAACAACTAAGAAATGAGACAAAAAAATCCATTTTACTTGACAAAAAAAACTATTACTGTCAACTACAATATAAACACCAAAGCAATCCCCAAAAATTTTGGGCGAGTCTAAATAATCTGCTCCATCCAGGTAAGTCCTCTACTCCAACTCCAGTAGATCTAAATGATAAAAGCCCAGAAGAAGTGGCCAATACGTTTAATACTTTCTTTATCAATGTTATCAAATCTTTAGCTGACCAGCAACCCACCACCAACTCCCCCACATTAAGTTCGTCACCTATGACTATGCCCTCCTTCTTCTTACAACCAGTTCCCACTTCCTTCATCCTATCCCTACTGAAGAAACTAAAGCCAACCACCCTCTCTGCAGACCTTCTTCCAGCAGAGTATTTACAAAAAGCTGCAGAGGTTATAGCCTACCCCATCTCTATCCTAATTAACCGTTCCATAACTGAATCCACTATCCCCTCAATATGGAAAATCTCTCATGTAATCCCTCTACACAAAGGTGGCACATCCACTGATCTATCAAATTATAGACCAATAGCCATATTGTCACCCCTTGCCAAAATCATGGAAAAATGTATACACAAACAACTTGTACACTACCTAACCCAGAGCAATCTTCTAGCTAGTTCACAACATGGTTTCAGGCCCAAACACAGTACCACCACCGCCCTCCTCTCTTTCACGGATACTATAAACCATAATAAGAATGACAAAAAAATATCTTCCGCACTCTTTTTGGACCTATCAAAGGCCTTTGACATGGTCAACCACCAATTACTTCATAACACTCTAAAAACTCTCTATCTAGATAACAAAACACTGGATTGGTTTCACGCCTACCTCTGTGACAGGCAACAAGCTGTGCTCTGGCAAAATAAACTCTCCACCCTCTTACCTAATTCTATAGGGGTCCCTCAAGGTTCCATTCTGGGACCTCTTCTCTTTTCTATTTTCATCAATGATCTCTACAAAATTATCCCAGACAACTCTTGTATCCAATACGCAGACGACTCGACACTAATTTGTTCAGACAAATCACCAGTTAATCTGCTATCTAAAACCCAAGTATGTTTCACTACAATAGAAAACTGGTTGTCAGGTCGTCATCTGATCCTCAACCCAAAGAAAACCAAACTATTACTTTTCCATCCCACCCATAAACCTACCCCAATACCCTTTGCTATTCAATCCAAATCCGGGACCATTATTACCCCGGACACAAATACTAAGCTCCTGGGCGTTACCATTGACAATAAACTTAGATTTGACCTACACATCAACCAAACTGTTAAAGCAGTTAATAGGAAACTGGGGTCCCTATATAGAATAAAATCCTTTCTGACTCCCAGGGCAAAAGTGGCCATTGCCCGGTCACATCTCCTCTCCTCCCTCTTGTATGCCTCTCCCATACTCACTAACCTTTACAAATCTGAGCTAAACAAACTTACTTGTTGCTATAATCACATTGCTAGATTTGCTACTAGCCTGCCCTATAAAACCCATCATTGCATCAACCTACATAACCTTGGTTGGATAGAGCTACCAAATCTACTCCAGCAGAACCAACTAATAGTTGCATTCAAAATTCTCACTCAACCTGACACCATTCCTGCGCTGAGTAACTTAATCACCCCCTATTCAAACCTAATTAGTCTGCGCTCATCAAATAGGCTACTTGTACAAACGGTCAAATCCTGTAACTCAGGGGGTGACTCTCTGTTTGCCAATTCCATTGGTAAAATATGGAACTCCCTTCCTCCCCAACTCACCAATGTTACCTCCCAAAGCAAATTCAAGAAAAATCTATTCCTCCATTTTAAAACCCAATGGCTCTGCCAGTGTTCCAAACCAGACTAACCCCTCACTCTCTCAATCACTATGTCAGTGGAATACCTAAGGTTTAACAATTTGTTCATTTCTCTGTTACTATCATTATGAAGAAGTTTTTTCCAATTATTATTGCATATACTCAGTTGTTTTTTCTTCTGCTCTATGTATTATAATCAATTGAATATATATGTACCCTGTCTAACATGAATGTAACTACTGTCAATGTGGAGCTTTTCTCCCCGGGCCTCCGCTGAAAATGGATATGTATCCAGATGGACTATCCCGGTCAACAAATGTAAAATAAATAAATAAATAAATAAATGTGCTCACTAGATCTTCAGGATGCATATTATCACATAAAAATGGACAAACGTTCCAGAAGATTTCTTCACTTCTGGCTGGGAGCCAATCATTACCAATTCCAGGTGCTGCCCTTTGGACACTCTACAGCCCCCAGAGTGTTTACCAAATGCATGGCAGTGGTAACGGCCCACTTGAGACTGCAAGGATTCCGAGTGTTTCCGTGCATAGACGATTGGCTCCTTACCACCCCCACCAAGTATCTACTGGTTACAGCCTTAAACTAAATCTAGCAAAATACCTAGGAATCTCTATAAGCAGGGAGAAATGCAAGGTGACTCCTCTTCAAACCTTGGAATTTATAGGAGCAACTTTCAATACCCCAATCTTGCCTAGTCCCCCTTCCAGATCACAGATTAGAAAGACTGAGGTCCCAACGCCGGGTGATACTCTGTCAAGACAAGATTCCAGCTTGGGCTGTCCTTCAACTTCTGGGATCAATGGCAGCATCAATTACGATAGTTCCCCTGGCGAAGACTACACATGAGACTTCTTCAGTGGCTCCTACTAACACAGTGGTCCCCTTCACATCATCCTATGTCCTGTCAGATCCACATAACAAACAGGTGCAAACAAGATTTAACTTGGTGGATGAAGCCAGAAAAAGAACTATGGAGTCTCCCTTTCTCCCCATAGCAAGGCCATAGTGACCACGGATGCTTCACTGTTGGGGGGGGCACTTCCAGGGAAAGATGTTCCAAGGCACTTGGTCACCCATGGAAGCCAACTTTCATAGCAGTGTTCTAGAACTGAGGGCAGTGTTTCTAGTGTTGCAAGCATTCCAGTATGTCCTCCCATCAGGGGCAATTGCTATCCAGTCCAGCAACATGTCAGTGGTCTGGTACATCAACAAACAAGGGGGAGCAAAGTCCTACCCGTTGTGTTGAGAGGCCATGAGCATTTGGCAATGGGTGACAGCTTCCACCCGCTTTCTGATAGCAACACACATTCCTGGGAATTTCAATGTGATTGCAGACAAACTGAGCAGATGTATCCTCCTGCTTCACGAGTGGTTCCTCAATTTAACCATAGCGGCGAATATCTTCAGCTCCTGGGGCCAACTTTGCTGCAACCTGTTTGCCTCTCCAGCAAATCACAAATGCATCAGCTACTTTGCCCTAATTCCCTCACAGCGGGAGTCCCTGAGGGATGCTCTAATACATGATTGGCCCATGGGACTTCTGAATGCTTTCACTCCCCTACCCCTGATCCCACAATTTGTAAAGAAGGCCTTTTGGTTGAGAAGCAGAGTAATCCTCATTGCACCCTACTGGCTCCAACAAGTTTGGTTGCCCTTCCTTACGCCTCACCTAATATGCTAACCGTGGATTCTGGATCCAACTCCAGAATTAATCTCGCACCCACAGGGGGTTGATACACCCAAACATATCCAGTCTCGAGCTGACAGCTTGGTTTCTCCACTTCCAGTAATTGCCAGGCAGAATAACCTTACCTCTCCGGTATGCAACATTCTTCTGGCTTCACACAAACCATCCACAAGGAAAATCTGTCTTGGCAAGTGGAAGAGATTCCTTATTTGGTCCCGACAGAACTAGACCCTTGCTTAACTCCTGTTAGTGTTGTTTTGGATTATTTGTCAAGCCTTCTTCATTCAGGAGCGGCAGCCTTCACCATTCGAGTACATTTGGCTGCTATCTCAAACTTTCCTAATGCATTCCAAGACTCATCCTTAATTTCCCATCGTCTCTGTAAAATCTTCTTGAAATGAGTCTCACATATCAGACCACCCTTCAAAGAACCAGTCGACCCTTGGAGTTTAACAATACTTCTGCAGTCCCTTACACATTCACCTTTTGAACCTGCTGCCACTTGCGATGTAAAGTTCTTATCCTGGAAATGCATATTTTTAGTAGCCAACACCTCAGCAAGACGCATATCCGAGCTTCAGGCCTTGTGCATAAAATACCCTTAAATGGTCTGTCATAAGGCCAGAGTATCACTCCAGATTAACCCTTCCTTTCTGCCCAAAGTTATTTCAGAATTGACATTTAACCAGACAATTGACCTCCCAGTTTTTCCCAAACTTCTCAAATAAAGGAGAATACTGCCTTCATTTGCTGGATGTACATAGACAATTACGATTTTATCTGTTCAGAACTAAATCGGTATGTAAATCAGACCAGTTATTTGTTTCCTATTCAGGCCCTAAATTGGGCAACTCTGTTTCTAAAGTGACTTTTATCTAAGTGGTTGAGAAATTGTATATGCCTTGTCTACCAACATAATAAAATTCCTCTAATAAGCAAGGTCAAAGCACGCTCAACCAGATCAGTGGTGACTTCTGTTACTTTTTATTCAAAGGCTTCAATGGATGATGTCTCTGCAGCTGCAACTTGGGCTACAGCTCATACCTTTATCACTCATTACAAATTGGATTTGGTCTCCAGGAGGAGAACATCCTTTGGTTCAATGGTACCCGGGAACATCCTTCCATAGGGCCTCCCAGGACATGAGGTAGCTAGGGACTCTGTCCCATCAGTAAGGAATGAATGAAGATTAACAACATCAGATAAAGAAGTTATGTTCTTACCATAATGTTCCATCTGTGTTCATTTTCATTAATTACGTCCCTCCCTCCTTCCCCCTCCAAGGGGCTCCTGGAGGTTCGGATTTAGTCCAAATCCCACATTAGGCGACCAGCTCAGAAAATGCCTCTGCTTTTTTCATCATGGGCAAACTCGATCTGAGGTAACAGGGAGAGGGGCACTATGGATAAAGCTTAGCTTGAGAGGTTTTTTGGCTGGCACAAGCTTGTTATAAGGCAGAGACGGCTCTGAGGACTGAACCGACGCCCATCAGTAATGAATGAATGAAGATGAACAACACAGATGGAACGTTATGGTAAGAACATAACTTCTTTAGCTCAGTAAAAAGAGGGGAATCTCCAGGCACTGCCATAAATATTTAAGATGTGTATTGTAGCCATCTATGTTAAATTCTTGTCTCAGCTTCAAAGGGGTTACTGTGAGAACCCAGAGTCAGGTGACAAGTTCATTCTGCAAGCCATCTTGGATGTTATATTTAAAGGGAGTAATCTCTGAGAAGGGTGTATTCTGTTTTGGGGAACCTAACTAGAAAGACTGCTCACGCATTTCATTGTGACTTGCTCTATCAAGTAAGTTGTTACAGAATAGTAATTCTCCTCGATTCAGTCAGGAATATAGTGAAGCTTAGTTTAGATATTGTTTTTCTTTGTTTGTCTGAGTCTGTCCATCAATGTTCTTTTCAATATTTCCTGTGATCTGAATGCTGTGGTTTACTGTCAATATACTATTCAGTTTTTCATGCTCTTTTATTATTAAATATATTTAAAACTTTTATTGTGGCTAGTTCTTGTAGAAAGTACTTAACCTTTGAGAGTGCATATATTTATTCGGTGACGCTATATGGGCCACTCCAGAAGGCCTAGCTGTCTTGGCAAACTACTACCATTTGTATTAGTGTTAATATTACACAGGATAATTGGGCACCCCTTTGTTAAGGACCTTGCAGTAGCTGATTGTGGCATGTCTGGTGGCATTATTAACCACCTTATACTCTGGGGAGAAGGGAGCACAGCAAGTAAATGTGTGCCAGTCTTTCTTAGGTGTGTGTGTGAAAAATCAGTTTTCTCAATGTGTTGGTGTCAGTTATTTGGGACAGGGGCGCAAAGCATTGGGTTTACATAGAGAGTGCTGGAGAACTTGGCTTGGGCACTCATTTGAGGACCTAACCCTACAGCTGAACCAGTGAGGAGTCTTATTAGGGACCTGAGACAGATGTAGAGAAATCCAGACCCCGGTCTGTGTGTGTTCTCTGTGTGCTCTTAAGGAAAGTTGTGCTTGATGCAGAGAGGTCTGCATCCAGAAATACTGAGTGTATCTATTTGTATTCCAAGTGCATGTCCCTCTCCAGTACTACTGGTGAGGATTCAGGCTTCTTAATTACTGGCCCAGCGTGGGGACATCACACAGTGAGATTCCCCTTATTCTGCAGTACCTTTAACCATGTCTTTTTCTCCTTTAATTCTACCCTGTTTTTAAACTTCATTTTCATTTTATCCTAGCAGATGGGAAGGCGCCAGTATCTCATTTGTAATTCATTGCCCTGCATTTTTATCTTAGGTTTCATCTGTTCATTATCTGAAATAGTTATTGGAAGTGTGTCAGACCTTTCAGTTAAATGCACATTTTTTTTAAATATAATTTTTATCTAGTCTAGTCCAATTATTGTACTATGGGAAATAATACGTCTCTGAATTAAGCCAGAATAATGCAAGTTAGTGTGGGACTTTTTCTAATTGATAAATTTACTGTTTCCTTTCAGTATGGAGGATATGGATGAAGACTCTGAGGTTGCGGATCTTGTGGCTAGTTTCCAGCAGCAGCTAACAATGCAGGGCTGTAACCTAAACGTGTGTCAGCCAGAGTTTGAAACAACGCAGACTCATATTTCAGGTGGGTGAGCATGAAAAGTAAATGGACATTTATTGAGCAAAGACTGATTTTTAGAAGGCATTCCTTCCTCTTAGTTAAGAAGTGTCAGCAAAGCTTCTTTAATAAATTCAAAACCCCAGTTTGTCTGAATTGTCCTTTTGTTTCTGATGAGTGGATTGTGTTCTAGAAGGTGTAATATTAATGAGATAATTTATATGCAGCAGTTGGCCTTGACCATATAAGACCCCACTGACTACTGTCTTATATTAGTTATGCTAATATGTTGAATATTATGTTCTATTTTATTTATTGATTTATTTGACATTTGTTAACCGGGATAGTCTATCTGAGCAAAAGCCCTTTTTCATTGGAGGCCTGGGGAGAAAAGCTCCACAGCATAAGTAAGCAAGAAAATTTGCAAATTTGAAGATAACTACAGTAAAAAATTACAATAAAACAGTTAGGCAAATGTAGATAAAGCTCCACAGTACACTATAGTAAGAGGCGTTATAACATTCTTGAAAAAACATGGCAAAGAAATATACAATAATTCATGTGAATGAGTTTACATAACATATTGGGTTATCTTCAGAGGGTAACTGTACAATACAGAGCAGTTAAGTGAGTTATGCTAGTAGGGAAGGGAGGAATAAAGAGGATAGTGATAGAGAAAGGGGGTGGGTTCATGTGGGATGATTACAGAGGCCATTGTGGAGACACTTGCAGCTGAATCCATCTGATGTACATCATTCTCACTGCTGTGGTATCCTGTGGTTGTATCTTGCCAAGGATACAGCAACCAGCCAACTTCCAAAAGCTTTCATCCTCTCCCACACTGACACACACTGGCTGCTTATAGGCCAAGCCCTTTTTTGGAAGGAGATATATAAACAGCTAGAGTGACTAAAATCTTTAGTAATTTCTTGCTGCCTCATGAAGATGCAGCTCTGAGTTTTTTTAGGAAAAGCAGTCAGCCAGAGGCTTCTTACCACACAGATGAGAACTCTTCGGGGAACCCTTTTACACTTATTTTAACAATTTAGGAATATGTTATATATTTTTACCTATTTCCTGTCAGGAATTAGGGTATGTCACTTTAAGAATATCTGCTTATTAGTAATGCCGATAGACATTCCTCAAGTACCGCTGTTGTAGCTGTAGGAACTGCTTTTTAGGTGTAGCATGTCTACCTAGATTTCTGGGGCTTATTTAATGGATTTTTAAGCTAATGTAATCATTTCCATAGCAGACAGGCTCAACCCTTGCTTACTACTGCTTCATATGTGGTCTGTTGTCCATTTCTAGTGCAAGAAGTTCTCTGGTGGAAGCCTTACTGCAATCTGTTTGTATCCCTAACTGTTGTCAAGTGCAGCAAATTCTTTTCCTCCATTTCCCATCCTAGAGAATGTCTCAGAGATGCTGTCATTCCGAAATGTTCCTCAGAACTAATTTACGTTTTTTACCTCTTTTCCCTTTTTTTTTGAAATTCAAATAGAAAATTAAGTGGAACAAGAAGAGGGTAATTTTCATATGTTGTTTTGGCCTCATTTTCTCAAGCTTCATCTTTTGGTAAGTCTTATACATCTGAGATGTCTTTCTATTTATATGCTGTAGTATCCATAACATGAGGTAGTCCACTTCCAGTTGACTTGTATGTCTTGCCTTTTTACCAGAATTAAATGCTACTATGAAGGTACGTGTTTCGGCCTGCATCACTCAGAATATGTCAGCCATAAACGGACGTCGGGTATAAAGCGGACATCAGCACACACCTACCGCAGAACTTCTCTGCCACCTGTTTGACTAACACCTCCAGTCGTCACTGTATTGGGAGAGCTGCCTCGTGCTTCGCCTGTGCTCAGATAAATACCTCATTGGGGGGGGGGGGGTTGATACCTTTTTTGCTGCTGTGTTCCTTGTGAGTTAATGTCAGGTAAAAAGGGCAAGTGTCAGTATGGAAGGCAGATTCCACATAAGACTCACACAACCTCTATATATTCTACCTAGGCCCAGAACATGACTATACATTGGGCGTGATTTGCAAGGCCTTTGTCCCTAAAACTCTTAGAAGCCTCCTCGTTTCCTTTAGATTGTACTTAGAGAATCAGCATCTGAAGCGCCTTGCGCAGGATATGGATCTGATGTTGGGACCTTTTGGAAGAGCCGCAGTCTAAGAAGGCCAGGAAGCCTAGGCCTAAAACTGCAGCTGTTCTCTCTTCTCCAGGCATTCCTCCTGAGGCCAATGAAGGCCCAGAGGCCACATTGGAAACCGCAGAACCTCCATTGATGGGTACCATGGCAGAAGCAGTTAGGAAGACTGCCAGAAAATCCCTGAGAGATCCGCAGGCATCCAACCTGGGTGCTGCTGGGAGGGACCACGGCTCATAATTTGTGAAGGCCCGCATAGGGTTACTGAAATTGTGGTCCAGGAAGACGTGCTTTCAGATGTTGTGGAATGTCATCTGACGTTCGGCCCCCTACTCTTCACCATTTGTCAGAAGCTCCTAAAAAGAAGAAACAGAAAACTAAACATACTTCTCTGGTTCAACTACCTCTTCCCTCCGAACAAGCCCACGACTGGCAGGCCTTTACCCAAGGCCTCTTTAATGCCTTCATGGCCTTACGTCGGACACCAGCTACTGTTCAGGCTCCTTATCACTTCACTCCTAGGAAAAGGCCTCTGGAAGATCTTTCTTCTGGGGATGAATCTCTAACCTACTCCTTTCAGATTGCTTCTCCTCTGCGGTATGCTTCCCCAGAGGAGGAGTCCAATGGAGCAGACTCCCCTGGGGAAGATGTCACTTTTGAGGAGACTATTGTGCAAATGAAAGATTACTTCAAATGAGATTGCAGTCAGATCTTTGAGACACAAAAGAGGTATTATGACCTTTTACAAATGGAATCTCAAAATCCTTTTGCAATCCCCCCTGTTCAGCCTGCTTTTTTGGATGCCTTTTTGGCTGCTTCCAAATCCTCAGACTTTCAACCTCCCATTTCTAAATGCCTGACTGATTCTACAAAGTGCCTGAGGATGCAAAGTTCTTTTTCAAGGCTCCATCAGCTGACCACCTATCCATGATTTCTGTGGCTGCTGACTTCTTCTTCTTCTTCTTCATCACCTTGTCCCGACGCTGATTGGCAGTGGAGTTTCTAGGGCCAATTTAGAGTGTCCAGTCCACCTGATGCATGTCTTTGGGATGTGGGAGAACCTCTTGCTGTGAGGCGGCAATGCTAACCACTGCACCACCGTGGCCGCCCTATTTCTGTGGCTGCTGACAAGACTTCCAAATTGCTACCCTCCACTTCCTTGATCCCCTCTGATAAGGAAAGTAGGATTATGGAGAGGTTGGGCATAAAAGTTTATACTTCTGCCACCTTGGATGTTAGGGCGATTAACTGTTAAACTCATATGGCCAAGTATTCCTTGGCTGTGTTGTCAGATGCCATGAAACAAGTTGGAGAATTACAAGACTGCCCTAACAAGTCCAAAATAGGTAGCCTTCTTAAATCTTGCAGCAAGGTATCCAGACACTCCATAAAATGTAGTTACAATGCAGTGGACGCTTCTACCAGGGGGGCTGCATCAGGGTCAGTCCTAAGAAGGTACTCTTGGCTCAGGTTGCAGCCTTTGCTAGATGATATTAAGGCAAAACTTATGGATGCACCCTTGGATAACAAGGCCTTATTTGGTTCTGCAGTTGCTGAGCTCTTCAAAGCCCTTCAGGAAAAGAGCAGAGAATTACAAGACCATAGGCACATCATTGTGTCCCCTGTTTTCTGCTTCCAGTGGAACTACCCAGTCAAGACATCCTTTGTGAGAAAGCCTTCTAAACACTTCTGTCTAAAGGGAGAAAAGATACCAGAAAGTAGGTCCCCTCCAGATCCTCTCCTTCTACTCCTGCACAAAAGCAGCCCTTTTAGGCAAAACCTGGTAGTATGTGACTACCAGGCCCTAAACTCATGTATCCCCATCTTTCTTCGCGTATCTCTGTCCCTCCCAACTTGGAAATGTATTACCTAGGACTCTTAGGTCCTTAGCATTATCAAACAAGGTTATTTCATGACCTTGGAATCCAGACCACCTTTTCAAGGTATTCCTCACTCCCCCCAAGACCAAATGGCCTTCTTTCCAGGTCTGCATTCCCTGCTATCCCAGGGCACCATTCAATAGATGACCCCGGATCTAAGAGGAAAAGGATTCTATTCCATAATGTTTCTAGTCCCCAGGAAAGAAGATCTTTGGAGGCCTGTTGTAGATCTATCTCATCTAAACACCTTTCATAAGGTGCCTTCCTTTCACATGCTGTCTCTTCCTACACTTCTTCCCTCGTTCTCCTTCAGGCTTACATGGTGTCCTTGGACATAAAAGATGCCTACCTGCACATCCCTATCCACCCACTCTTCAGGAAATTCCATCATTTCTGTGTGGGTTCTTTACATTTTCAATTCTGTGTTTTGCCATTTGGTCTCTCTATGGCCCCCAGAGTATTCACAAAATGCTTGGCCCCTGTCATAGTGTACTGCAGAATACTAGGTATTCAGATCTTCTCTTAATTGGATGATATCCTCATTCTGGCTTCATCCCCAGAGTTGATACAAGAGCACCTGCACTTCACTATGTCCCTGCTAAAGGGTTTGGGGTTCACCATAAATCAACAGATGTCCTCTCTGACCCCTTCACAAGACCATGTATTCCTCGGTTGCAGGATACTTGCAGCCCAAATTATGGCCTACCTGCCCCCAGAGAAAATTCTAACCCTCACTACTTACTTTCAGGGACTGATTCCACTACAGTCTCTTTTGGCCAGGGAGTTCTTGAGACTCCTGGGATTCATGGCCTCCACCATCCCCATGGTACCCCTGGTAAGGCTACACATGAGGAAATTTTAGTGGTTCCTGAGAAAAGTCTGGAAACAACACCTTCATCCTCTGGAGTTTGTGGGCCCCCTCATTCCCTGTTTAACAAACAAACTAAACTGGTGGATTTGACAGATTTCGCAAAATCCAGGCTTTCCTCTCCAACCCCTTCCCCCCAACGAGGATCAATACGCAGACTTGCAAGACATGGGCTGGGGTGCAATCCTAGGGAACTGGAGAGAGAGAGAGATGTTTGGACCCCCTCCCAGTTGAGGGAGCATATCAACAGCAAGGAAATGAGGGCCTTGATTTTTTCACTACAATATTCAAGCCCTGACTGTTACCAGGAGTGCTGAGATGGTACACAGACAATACCACAGTCCTCTGGTACATGAACAAATGGGGAGGGGGCACGGCCCTACATACTTTGCAGATTTGCTGTGTATGCATGGGAGGTTGCTCAGCAGAGCCAAGTTTCTCTTCTGGCAGTCTACACCCCCTTAGTTCAGAATGTGATGGCAGTTTCATTAAGCAGGTCTATGACTCAGTCCCATGAGTGGATGTTACACAGGGATGTGTTCTTGGACGTAGTCCATTGATTGGGAACTCTTCAGGTAGATCTGGTTGCCTCCCCCATGAGCAGACAGATTCCCAAATACTGCACCAGGATACACACCCCTGGGGTTTGGAAGGTGAATGCTCTTTCGTTTCCTTGGAAGGGGATGTTTGCATATGCATTCCCACCTTCCCTCTTCTTCTTAAAGTTCTACTGATGATTCAGAGAGAACAACCAAAAATCTTGTTGGTGACCCCCTTTTGGCCAAGACAGCACTGGTTCCCCTTTCTCTATCATCTAGCCAAGGGCAATCACCGCAAGTTACTCCTCAGGATGGACCTAATCACACAGGGAAAGGGAACTCTCATACACCCTCAGATATCCACCATGAATTTAACCCTGTGGGTGATGGGGCTTTGGTTTTCTTTAGACATCTTTAGAGTGAAGACATGCTGCAAGTTCTGCAGGAGGCCAGAAAACACACTACCAGAATATCCTGTTTATCCAACTGGAAGAGGTTTTCTGTCTGGTGTCTAAAACATAGCTTACAACCACTGTCTGCAGTGCCACCAGTGGTCATGTCTTACCTGTGTGAATTGATGAAAAGTGGCTTGTCATATTCTTCCATCAAGGCTCATTTGTCTGCCATCTCAGCATGTTTATCTTTAACTCCTCCCCTGGCTTTCAGGTTGGAAGTCAAGCTTTCTCTGAAAGGGGTTCTAAACATCAGACCTCCAAGGAAACCTATCTTTCCTCCTTGGGATCTTAATTTTGTGTTAGAAAAGCTTACTTTAGCTCCCTTCAAGCCAGCTAAGGACTCTTCTCTACAACACTACACATGGAACACTTGTCCCTCTGGTCGCTATCACCTCAGCCAGAAGGGTCTCGGGACTGCAGGACCTAATGGCATTTCCCCCTTTCATGGTTTTCCATTGGGACAGGGTTTGCCTTCATATCAACCCGACATTTATGCCCAAGTTAGTGAATAAGCTGTCCTTGAATCAGGCCATCAATCTCCCTGCCGTCTTTCCATCGTCACAGTTCCCTAGTGAAAGGATCCTCCACTCATTGGATGTGTACAGACAACTTGGATATTATTTGGCTAAGACCAAGTTCATCTGGAAGTCAGACAGGCTATTCATTTCCTATCTCCCAAGAGACCTGGGCCATCCTGTTTCCAAGCAAACTATTTCCTCCTGTATTTCTAGAGCCATTACCTTCTGCTACCCAGTGAATGGGAAAAAATCTGCTCTTTCCAGTTAAGGCACACTCCAGCAGGGCTTTGTCTTCATCTGGGGCTTTCATTAAAGGTTTGGATACAGCTTCTGTTGTGGAGTCAGCTATATGGTTACCTGTTCACACCTTCACCAAACATTACAAATTGGATACCATTTCCAGGTCCAGAGCAGGATTTGCCAGGTCTATTCTGCATGGATTTGTGGAAAATGTCTCTGTTCCTCCTCCCACTTCTTCTGTTGCATGAGCTTTGGCATTCTCCCTCATGTTATGGATACTGCAGCATATGAATAGAAGAACATAGAATATTGTGTAAAATCTTACTATAACTATAGATGTCCTTCAAGAATGCAACTGCAGTCATAACATACGGGTTGTCCTGCCTCAGGCAGCCCTCGGTCGGCCGGATTTCAAAGTCTGGGTCAGGCGGGCGGCTGATCATTTCTTCTCCAGGCGGCGTCAGCTGAGTATAAGTATATAACGCCGCCATCTTCTTTCTTTCTTCTTCTTTGGGTGCCGGTGCGCGAACGAAGCAGTTAAGTTGTGGGTCAGGTCAGCTCCTGTATTTCTTGAAACCAAAGTCAAAAAAAGCTAAGTAGCCCGTTGGGGACCTTTTCTCTCCAAGCCGATGTCAGAAATTACTGAAAAGTAAATAATTGTTTGTCTTGTGGTAAACAAATACCTCAGATTTCCACTCTTACTGCCTCCATTGCCTTGACCCAGACCTTTGATTATACAATGCCGTCGGTACAACCGACATCGTGCCCCAGTTCCCTCTGAGGCGGTTATTCCACGAGGTCACTCCAACGCCAGTTATTGATTTTCCTCCGGATACTGAACCGAGGAAATGCCGAGACCATTGCTGTTGATAAGGTCACTCCTGCGCTAGGCCTCCCATGTCCATGTCTATCAAGGCCTACGTGCTAAAGCAGCCAGCAAGTCCAAGCATCTTACTGCTAAAACCTTACCTCAGCCTACTCCTGAAACTCAAATCATGTCTATGGCCGCAGATTTAATTTCCCTGATCAGAGGTTCCCAGGCCCATCCTGAGAGAGGATCCCAGCCTCCTCCTGATAAGAGGCCCAGGGTTGAACCTCTGACCCTCTTCCTTCAGATGAAGATTCTGAGGACTCTGTTAGCCAGGAAGAGCCCTTCCAGACCTATGACGATTCAGATGCAGAGGACTCCATTCCTCGGCCTCTCCTCCTGAGGATATTTCTTTTGGGAAGTTCTGCATTCCATGAGGGAGCATTTTAAGTGGCAAGGCCAGGAATATTCAGATTCATGAACAGCCTTGAACCTTCCTTAAAAGCCCCAACACAGACCCTTAGCTATACCTCCTGTGCTTGATGTTTTGGATGATTTATACTCTGACTCCAGTGTTACCCCTGATACTCTTCCTCCTGCTCCTGTCAAGCCTGACAGATACTATAGGGTCCCAGAAACCCATTCTCATTTCTTTAGGGCCCATGCTGTTGATTTAGAAACAATTTCCCAGGGGCCTAAAGGGTTTCAGCTACCACCTCTTTGCCTTCAGGGAAGCAAGGTCCTTAGAGATGGGGAAGAAGGTTTACACCTCCACTACTTTATGTATGAGAGCTCTCAATTGTTTCTTTCACATGTTTCAATATCAGGATTTCCTGTTAGATGATTTACAGAAAAGATTGGCCTCCTGAACCTTTAGATAGGAAGTCTTTGCAGGAGGCTGTGTATAATTCTCAGCAGGTTAGCAATCACTTTCTACAGTGTGGATATGATGCATTGGAGGCTTCATGTAGGGCAGCTATGACAGAGACATGCATGGTTAAAAGAACAACCTTTACCAGATCATGTTAAGGCAAAACTACCCTTGGAAAAGAACAAGCTTTTTGGTGCTAATGCTAAAGATGTGTTAAAGTCCATTGAGAAAAAAGCCAAGTCAGTTCAGACAGTCAAAGATTTCCTCCAGGTTTAGCCGCCCAGATTCAGCAGGAACTGGCCTTCTAAAACTGGTCCTTTCCTAATCCTGAAAAATTTCAAAGGGGCAAAAACAGGTGTGCCCGAGGAAGAGGGCAATACAGAGGATCCTACAGGGGACGACAATGACAACCAGCAAACCAAAGAAGTGACACAGGGGTTTCTCCTGCCCCGCAGGGACAATCTCAATGACTTTCCTCTAGTTCTGACCAAGGAGCAAACAGAAGCTCCTTTGGAAAGTTATCTTTGTTTTCAAAAAATTGGCACAAACTAACAAAAGACAAATGGAATTTGGACATTATAGACCACGGTTACAGGTTCCATTTTCATACCTTGCCAAGAAAACAAGGCATGCCAAACCTTCCACAAAATCAGAGGGCAGAGGCTATCAACCAAATTTCTCTGCTTGCTCAGATCAAAGCAATAGAAAAAGTTCCACAACAAGAACAAGGTCAGGGGTTTTATTCAAGACTGTTCCTTGTTCCAAGAAAAGAAACTCAATGGAGACCAATACTGGACTTGTCCGCTTTAAACACTTTTCTCATAGTACCAAAGTTCAAAATGCTGACTCTACAGCAACTCCTTCCCATGCTGGGCAAGGGGTCTTGGCTGATTACTCTGGACCTCAAGGAGGCATACCTGCATGTCCCTATCAGACACAGCTGCAGAAGATACCTCAGATTTATTTCAGGGCCAGAGCATTATCAATTCTCAGCATTGCCATTTGGCTTATCTAGAGTATTCACGAAATGCCTGGCATCAGTAATTGCTCATTGCAGGCTCCAGGGATTCAAATCTACCGCATCTGGATGATTGCCTCATACAAGCGGACAACAAACTAACCTTGACAAAAAACTTGAATTATGTCATACACTTGCTACAGGCTCTGGGATACACAGTCAACTTTCAAAAGTCAAGACTTCAGCCATCCCAGCAAATAACCTTCTTAGGAGCCAAACTAGACACAGCCTCTCAAATGGCTTACCTGACAGGAGACAAGCAGAAGAAGTTAACTCATTACTTCAGAAGTTTGGCAAAACTCACCCAGATGACTGCAAGGAGTTTCCTACAGGCCCTGGGTTACATGGCATCCTGCATTCTCCTGGTTCCACTAGCAAGACTACACATGAGAAAGCTTCAATGGTACTTAAAAAGCTTATGGTCTCAACACAGTGACAACCTAGAAGCAACTATTCCACTCATTCCATGTCTTCAAAAGGAATTTCTATGGTGGGCCACAGTAAGCCAGTCAAACACAGGTATGTCATTCAAAAAACCTCAGATAACACAGACCATGACCACAGACGCCTCAGACCTTGGATGGGGGCACATGGAGGGCAGATGTATTCAAGGGCAATGGTCTCCAAAGGAAACACATCTGCATATCAACCAAAAAGAAATGCTAGCAGTAATGCATGCCATCAAGGCTTTTGGACAACAACTTCAACAAGGCCACCTACTAATACGGACAGACAACACCACTGTGATGTGGTACATAAACAAGCAGGGGGGCACTCATTCTTACCCCCTTTGCAGACTGACAATGAATCTTTGGGAAAAATCACTGAGTCTAAACATACAGTTACAAACCCAGTTTGTTCCAGGCAAAGACAATGTTCTGGCGGACAGTCTAAGCAGGAATTTCCTAGACCCCACGAATGGAGGCTACATCCAGACATCTTTACACGACTCACCTCGACATGGGACAGGCGGACGTAGACCTATTTGCCTCCCACCTCAATCATCACTTACAAAGTTCTGCTCAAGGACATATCATCCACAAGCATGGAAAATAGATGCCCTCTCATTCAACTGGAGCTCCCTAATAATTTATGCATTTCCACCTCTGCCACTGATGACCACAGTGTTATTAAAGATCAAAGCAGAGCAGCCGAAGGGGATCCTAATAGCTCCAGACTGGACAAGACAACACTGGTACCCACTACTACGGAGCATATGTCACAACAAAACGTGGGCCCTTCCACAATGGCCCCAACTTTTGACTCAACACAACTTCAGGACAGTTCATCCCAACATCCAGACGCTACAGATAACAGCTTGGGAAATCCCATAAATAACCTCAATTTACCTCTCTCCAAGGAAGTTCAGCGGATACCAACAGAAGCCCGCAGACCATCCACCAGAAAGGCTTACTCAGCCAAATGGAAGAGATTCAGCATTTGGAATACCACCAAGGGTCATGATGCATCACTTTTGAGCATTCCACTCATTCTGGAATACTTGGCAGATATGCTACATAATGGACTCTCATACTCTTCCATAAAAATACATGCTTCAGCTATCTCAGCTAGATACAACACTGATCCACCTGTGTTTTCACATCCTTTGTTAAGGCAATTTCTTAGAGGAATCAAGAATATAAAGCCCCCAAGAAAGGGACCAGTACCAGCTTGGGACCTCAATTTTGTCCTTGAAAAATTGACTCTACCTCCCTTCGAGCCAGCAGCTTCTGTGGATTTACAATTTCTTTCCTGGAAGACAGCTTTCCTGCTGGCCATTACCTCAGCAAGAAGGGTTTGAATTACAGGCCTTAATGGCAATACCACGTTCATAACTTTTCACAGAGACAGGGTCTCCTTACGAACCAACCCTACCTTTCTGCCAAAAGTGGTATCTAGGGTTTCTTTAAATCAAGCAATTCACCTGCCTACTTTCTTTCCCAATCCTGAGAACAAAGGGGAAAGACTGTTACATACCTTGGACATACACAGACAACTTCGCTACTACCTAGACAGAACCAAGACCAGTAGGAAGTCTGATCAGCTTTTGTAGCTCCTGAGTACAAGGAAAAGCAATTTCCAAACAGACAATTTCAAAATGGATTGGACATTGCATCAGATTCTGTTATTCCTTCCATGGAAAGTGTGTGCCAGCCAATGTCAGACCACACTCCACCAGAGCTAGAGCCACCTCTACAGCTTTTTTAAGAGGGTGCCTACAAAGACATTCTAGAAGCTGCTACATGGAGCTCCGTGCATACATTTTCCAAACACTACAACCTCCCTTTATATTCCAGATCCAGAGCAGGCTTTGCTTCGCAGTCCTGCAGGGATTGATAGCTACACCATCCTTTTCTTAGAGCATACCACCTCCCCCAGCTAAGCTATGGTATTCAACCCATATGTTATGACTACAGTTGCATTCTTGAAGGACATAGTACAGTTTTGTACCTACCATAAATGTAGATGTCCGATAGATATGCAACTGCAGTCGGTTTTCCCTCCCTCCTTCCCTCTATGCCTTGGGTCCACTCCTCTCCCTTGTATCCTTAGCTGGGGATATCTGTTATGGTGTATCTGTTTATTACTTATTTATTGTCTGGAAACCTATTATTGTCTTCCAATTTGATTACAGCCTTCCTTGGAGGGCACCTGGCATCTGGGGCAAGAAACACTGAAGAAGATGGCGTCGGCTGATGCTTATATACTCCCAGCTCTGACGCCGGAGAGAAATGCCGGACCCAGACTTTGGAATCCGACCGAGGGCTGCCTGAGGCAGGACAACCCATATGTTATGACTGCAGTTGCATATCTATCGGACATCTACATTTATGGTAGGTACAAAACTGTACTATGTCCTTCTCTTCTATATGCTGGAGTATAGTTCCCCCCGCCTTACCCCCTGATACTTGCTGACTTCTGGAGACCAACTTCCTTCAGGCTGGTGCTTTGGCGGCATTCAATTTTGAGGTACAGTGGATATAAAAAGTGTATACACCCCTGTTAAAATACCAGGTATTTGTGATATAAAACATGAGACCACAATAAATCATTTCAAAAAATTTCCCACCTTTAACGTGACCTATAACCTGTACAATTCAATTGAAAAACAAATCTGTTGGGGGAAAAATATAAAAAATAAAAAAACGTACAATAAGCTGGTTGCTTGAGTGTGCACACCCTTAAACTAATACTTTGTTGAAGCACCTTTTGTCTTAATTACAGCATTCAGTCTTCTTCGGTACACACCTGCCATCAATTAAAGAGACTCTGATTAACCCCAAATAAAGTTCAGCTGTCCTAGTAGGATTTTCCTGACATTTACTCAGCTACCTGCTACAACAAAAGCCATGGTTCGCAGAGAGCTTACAAAGCATCAAAGGGATCTCATTGTTGAAAGGTGTCAGTCATGGGAAGGGTACAAAAAAAATTTCTACAGCATTGGATATACCTTGGAACACGGTGAAGACAGTCATCAGAAAGTAGAGAAAATATGGGACAACAGTGACGTTGCAAAGAACTTGGACGTCCTTTCAAAATTGATGAAAAGACAAGATGAAAACTGGTCAGGGTGGCTGCCAAGAGACCTACAGCAACACTGAAGGAACTGCAGGAATTTCTGGCAAGTACAATTGTGTACTACATGTAACAGCAATCTCCTGTATTCCCTATATGTCTGGCCTATTGGGTAGGGTTGCAAGAAGGAAGCCTTTTTTTACACAAACAAACATCCAAGCCTGACTAAAATTTGCAGACCAATACATCAAGTCTCCCAAAAGCATGTGGGAAAATGTGTTATGGTCTGATGAGATGAAGGTTGAACTTTTTGACCACAATTCCAAAAGGTACGTTTGGCACAAAAACAACACTTCGCATCATCAGAAGAACACCACCCCCAAGGTGAAGCAAGATGATGGCAATATCATGCTTTTGGGTTGCTTTTCTTTAGCTGGAACTGGGGCTTTAGTCAAGGTGGAAGGAATTATGAACAGTTCCAAATACCAGTCACTTTTGGCCCAAAACCTTCATGCGTCTGCTAGAAAGCTGAAGATGAAGAGGAATTTTACCTTTCAACACAATGCATGCATCCAGATCAACAAAATAATGGCTTTGCCAGAAGAAAATTAAAGTTTTGGAATGGCCCAGCCAGAGCCCACACCTAAATCCAATAGAAAATCTGTGGGGTAACCTGTAAAGGGATGTACACAAGAGATGTCCTCACAATCTGACAGATTTGGAGCACTTTTGCAGGGGAGCGTGGGCAAATATTGTGAAGTCAAGATGTGCCATGCTGATAGTCTCCTACCTAAGAAGACTGAATGCTATAATTAAATCTAAAAGTACATTAACAAAGTATTAGTTTAAGGATGTACACACTTATGCAACCAGCTTTTTGTACGTTTTTTATTTTTTATATTTTTTCCCCCCAACAGATTTGTTTGATTTTCAGTTGAATTGTACAGGTTATAAGTCGCATTAAAGGTGGGAAAAGTTTTGAAATATTTTATTGTGGTCTGATTTTTTTATATCTCAAAAATCTGGCATTTTAACAGGGGTGTGTACACTTTTTATATTCACTGTAGATGCCTGCTGATATCCACTTTATACCTAATGTCTGTTTATGGCCGAATTATGCTGATTGATGTGGGCCGACGCACGTACCTTCACAGTAGCCTTTAACTTTGATAAAACGGTTGGACATACAAGTCAACCGAAGGTGGACTCCCTCATGTTATGGATACTGCAGCATATAGAAGAGAAGGATATCTATGGTTATGGTAAGATTTTACACAACTGTTCTTTCCTTCAGAACCATAAAGACCTAACTGTCTGGCAAGTTTCAGCTGGACCTTCACTCTTTCCATCTAACAGCATGGCTACTGTAGTTCCTGTAATAGCAGTGGATTCTTCATTCCCCACTGGATATGGTGGATACTTTCCTAAGAATATACAAAAGTAAATGTACACATTTTTCAATATGGGCTTCTTCTTAAGGTTTGGATTATTGGTTTGTATATTCTAAGATTATGGCTAAAGATTACCATCAAGAAAATTAGCATCATCACCCAATGCTGATGGGAGATTAACAGTGACCACCATTAAGCAGATATTCTTTACATATCCATGATGAAAATTTGTGAAAATCCATCCGGTCATTCTTATTGGTTTTAACAGTTGCTAGGAAAGTATTCTTCATCACCAGTAATGGTAGTTTGTTTCAGAAAGGGGGATGTTAAGTTAGACATCTGTCACATCATCTGGTATTGCTGACAGTGTAGGTTTAGGTTTGTACAACAAGTTTGCTTTACCACTTGATCTATTTAGGTGAAGGAGTTCAATGAGTAGGTTGTTCATGGCATGGAAAGTTAAGCAGAGATCATCCATTGGGAGTTGGTATAGAGTGATAACACTTATAGTCTATAAGAATAGCCAAGGGTACCGAGATTGAGATCTTTTTGTTGAAGAAGCATTGAGGTCTCTCAAGCTGGTTTAGGTGTTTGGCGAGGTACATGCCAAGGAGTGCATTATATTCAATGATGGCTCTAGTAAGGGATGAATAAAATGGGACTGTAACTTTTGTAGACCGTGAGGACATACCACAAAGGATAAGCTGCGCTAAGTGTATTAGCATACATACTCAAGTGTCTGATGTCTGTGTGAAATTTAAGTGGAATTTTATCTGTATATTAAGCACTTAATAGTACATTTTCCAAGGAAAACTGTATTGCATTTCTTGGTATTGAGGGTAGACCCCATGATAAATACTAGTGTACAAACATTTGTTTGGCACAGCTGTTTTTGGAATATTTGAATATCAGAATGTGATTTGATAATTACCCCAGTTTGCCAGCATCAGCAAATTTGGTTAGCTATAGTCCCTTGATGTCAGCTTTTATGTGTCAGAAATATGTATGAAAGAGGAGGGAACTCCAGACAGAATCTTGTGGGGCACCACTAGTGACATTTATTTGTATATAGAGCAAATACTCCTGACCTTGACCTTAACAGTTTGGGTTCTGTTTGACAGCCCATTACTAAACCAGCAAACTGTATCTTTTTATTATTTATTTATTTATTGACATTTGTTGAATGAGAAAATCCACAGGGTCAGAAACACATTTTCAGTGGAGGCCTGGGGAGAAAAGCACCACAGTGAGTAAAATAATGTCATCAGATTACAGAAGCTAGGTAGTTATACAATTTTAGAAAGAAAGATTTTAAATTGTATAAAAAAATATAGACAACAATTATCAAATCATAGCAATTTTTTTACAAATACTGTAGCCCTTTTTTTTAATATAGAGGTGAAGGTAAAGACATCTTGTAGAAAAAAAGAAATTGTTTAATTCAGTTTAAGTACATTGCCTTAAAAACTGAGATGTACACTAGTACCCACTCACTATATATATTTTTTCACCAGGGAATGAGTTAGGGAGAAATAGTAGGTGGGTTGGTCATTAGTGATTGGTTATAGCCTTGGATAGGGGAGTAATAAGGAGAAGATTATGGGGGTCTGGTATTAAGGGAGCAGGAACATGTGGGGTTGTTACGGTAGTAGCTTTTTAGTGAGGATTTAAAAGCATTAAGGGAATCTAACAAAGTAATAGTTGTTGGTAGAGCGTTCCATAATTTAGCTATGGAATAGGAGTATAGGCTTTGTCCTGCTCTTTTGTTTGGTTTTGATATGATCAGAAGTTGTTTGCTGACCATAGATTTTTAGAGGGGGTAGAGGGTAGAAGGGTTGAGAACAGAGCAGGGCATTTCTCTGTGTTGTATACTATAATTGTGAGCCAGAGTTAGTTGGGTGTAACTGAGGTATTGGGAGAATTCATACCAATCAAGCATTTTGATAGTTTGGCAATGATGGGTATGATGTTGCAAGCTGGAGGCAAATTTTGTAGTAACAGCATTGTAGTTTATTAAAGAGGGAGGAGTGAGGGTTTGTGAAGATGGGAGCACCATAAAAGAGGGAGGGAGGGTAGTAGTAAAGACTTGGCCAGCTTGAGTTTTGTGGGTCCATCCATGTATTTTTAATGCCTGTAGAGTTTACCTACTTTAAAATTAGTTGTTTTTATTGTTACAAATGTGTTGCTCATAGGAGAGTTTGTCTATTATTTTACCAAGTAGTTTTGCAGAATGAACAACCTGAATTTCAGTTTTATCTTGGGAGTAAATTTTAAAGTCTTGTGGGGTTGGTTTGGTGGAGAAAGTAAGTAGTTTAGTTTTTTGGCATTTGGAAATAATTGGGTCATTAAACCAAGTTTCTGTGGATTTGAATGCCTTTTGGTTTATTTTTAGAAGGTCTTTAAAGTTTTTAGAGGAGGATATGACAGTGGAGTCATCCGGATATTGGACAAGTGTGGTTTGAGGAGACACTAGATGTAAATTGCTTTTGAAAATATTAGAGCACGGGGGTCTGAGGATGGACCCTTGAGGTACTCCAGTTTTATTTAGCAGATAGGTAGTTTGTTTGCTGTGCCATTTCACTGATTGTTGTCTGTTGTGTAAGTATGTAGGGGGAGCAGCCTTTTTCTGACAGTTGTTGAAGCAGTTTGGTATGTGACAGTGTGTCGAATGTCTTGGATAAGTCCAGCAGGACTACTGAAGTTGTTAGACCTGCATTTAAAGCCTTGTTCACTGTTGGCAAATGTTCATTTGGGGGGAGTTTGGCAGTAATGCTAAGTTGGGGAATAATGTTAAAGGCATTGGCAAGGTCCAGATAAACAGTTTAGACTGTATGCTCTTTATCTATGACCTCCGTGAACCCTCTTAGAAAACTCAGCCAAGCTGAGTAGGCTTGATCTGCCTTATACAAAGCTGAATCGGTGTGCACTGAGGGATATAAGGTCATCTGTGTCAGTGTTTATTAGTTCAGCTGTATTACAGCCCATGGCTTTGCAAATAGTACTAGTGAGACTAATAGGCCTGTAATTTACAGGGTCAGTAGAGACCACACGTATGCAAGGACACCACAACTGCCATTTTCCGTTCCTCTGGGGTATAACTAGTGGAGTGATTTGGGTTGAAGAGTTGATGAGAGATTTTGCTAATTGGAACTTTTGTGCCTGTCAGCTGATATCCAGTGATTGTCAGGACCCATGGGAAGTAGTATTTTTCATTTTGGAAAGTGGTAAAGGATTTGTTCCAAATGTATCTCAGAAGGAGTGGTGAGACGGGGGATGGAGGGGAGAGAGGAGATGGTGGGTGAAGTGATGTTGGGAGACAATTTATTCATAGTAATATTAGCAATGTCCATGGGGTCAGAGAAGTTTGTTCCACTGGTGAAAAGTTCAAATTGTAGGTTACATCTTAGCTTCTTAATGTACCTGATTAAGACCTTATTGCTGTGTTTTGTATTGGTTGCAGTTGTAAGTTCATATTTGTCTAGCATTCCGTAATGTTTTTAAATTCCTTTTTTAATGATGAAGTGGGCATCTTTTAGTGATGGCTAGGAGCTTTTTCTTTTTGTTACAGTTTGTTGATGTGGTAGTTCCACAATATGGGTTTAGTTCTAAACTTGCCGTTATGCTTACATCAAATTGATATAGATATCTCCATGCACGTATGCAAAATGGAGTAAAATTCAGAGCATTAGGCAGCAGCTTCATTTAAAAGATTTGCTGGGAAGCTGTACAATGTGCCATTGTCAACAAGATCGCAAAATAGTAAATAATTGGTTTTGGAGTAATCCCTGATGTTAGAACAATTGCAGAGAGCTTAATCTTCGATGTCTTTACTGTGTCAGCATATTTAGAAGTAATGTTTTGATAACTTGGTGATGCATTGTGGTTGTGGTGTTTTCACTGATGCTGGATAGGCTGGAGAGATTAGCTTCCAGTTTAAATAAATAGGTAGATATTTTACAGGTGGAACCAGTATGAATTAAAAGAAGCACATTTCAAGTAAATATGAGGCAGTTGCTACATTGCCTGAGAAATTAATTTGTCAGTTGGTTGGTTAAGGAATAGACTAAAACAGGCTGGGACTCCATAGTGACATTTAGTGGGGGGTCTTGGGTAGGAAGGAATATTAATTGGACAGATAACAGCTAACAAATTCAACAAAGAGTATAGAAACAACAGGAAAAGGGTGGACATTTTTTCATGTTTCTCTTGAAATCCTTTGGAGTGTTTTCTTTCTTTTTAAATAGAAATGTTGGTCTCTGTATCATCCTTCAGTTTATAACTAATTTGTTTCTGTGTCCCATGACTCACTAGGAAGTCACAGCTTTGTTCTGTTCTAGCCAGAACCTTTAATATTTTAAAATACTGCAGTCAAGCAAGAACTGAGGGTGGAGCTAGGAATTAAGCCTTCTGTTTAAGGCAGTGGTGCACAACCTGTTCGTGGGGAGGACCACTACACAAATTCTTAATGCATTTACGGGCCACCTCATAGCATAATAAGTCATTACGAGTTAACAATAGGTACAGGTGACTGGGATTTTTACTTAAGACAGCAGTCATGAAATTGCCTGTTTTCTACATCAACTTTGTGTTTAACTTTATTCTGGCTTGCAGCCATGACTTATTACAAACTCTTGCAGAAAGATACTACTGTTTACAGACTATAACTTATAAGCAAGAAAGAATAGTTACTTCCGCTACTAAAATTAGAGGTGTGTGCAACTGCAGTCAGTTAGGTAAGTAAGCACATGCTGGAAATTTTGCATGACTGGAGTAAGGTATAGTATTTTTTTACTTTTTTAAAAAATTTTTGGTTACTCTGTTGGAGCCGGATGGCTTTGCGTGGAGGGCCGGATATTGTGCATCACTTGTGTAAGGGGTAAAATAAAGCATTTCAGTACTTTACTGGAAAAGATCACCCAAGATTTTGCCACAACTTTTTGTGAGAAAAAGGTTAGTTTGGTTTTGCTTCCTTGTATTTTGCATTGCTTCATCGTTTTCTTCTGTTTTTATATTATGATTTATTTTCTTTGCACTATGTTTTACATGTAGTCTGCTTTTAACTGCATATTTAAACTAGGGAAGAGACCACAGCTCTCTCTCTCTTGTGAGAGAGACAGAAATTAAAATTTCCCTACCCTGGTGCTGTTGTGTTTTTAAGCTCAACTGTCTTTTTAGTTGCCAGCCCCTTATGTTAATTTGACCACATATCTCCTTGCCTCTCCCCTTCCATTGGCTGTTGTGAGTAAGCACAAAATTATCATTTTGTGAAATCATTCCCTTTCAGCTGTTTAAATTTATTGGCCATCCCACTGTTTTCCATAGACCCATAATACAAAGAGCCCATCCCATACCTCTCACCTGTGCAATTTTTGCAGAATATCCAGATTTTTGCCTCATATTTTTGGTACATTTTTCGTAAAATTGTGTTTTTCTGGCAGTTGAGTTTTAGATTTCATACCCTTGAGAAAATTGATGTTAGTGCAAAACCTGCTGTCCTACTAACCTTCCCAAGTTTGTAAGAGCAATATTTAAAAAATTGTCCCTATTTTTGGTCCTTTGCCCCCCATTATTTATGACTTTGTCCAGATTTCTTGCTCTATGAGGTGGAGAGGTATGGCCCACCCCCTTGCAATTTATCTTGCTCTTTTAAAATGAGTGGCTCTCCACTTAGATAGCTAAAGCTTAAGTTACTTTCATATGTAACTGCTTAGTGCACACTGTAGTTCTTGGGATATTAACACATTATGTGAAGTTGTTCTGTCTCGCTGTTCATTCTTACAGATGGGTTTGGAGCCGATCCTTCGGCTCCGAGTGAGCCTACTACAAAGCGCAAGGTCTTCAAATAGCTCGAGGCCAAGTCCCCATCCCATGATGCACTTAGAGTTACCTCAAATCTAGTTTGCCACTGCAACAGATCGGAGGTTCTCACTAGCTCAGGCCAGTAAAACCTTACTTTTACAAATATTTTTCTTATTATATTGATGACTTTTATTAGTAGTAGTTTTAGTTACTTTTATAAGCTCTTATAGCTTGATAGTGTTTGGCATAATATGGCTGATCAAGATAAACATCCTAAGTCAGGATTTAAAAAGCCTCCCAAATGTGGCCAAAAAATGTCTATCTCTGACAGTCATGTCAACTGTGTGTATTCTTTAGGAGCAGTACATTTACAAGATAGCTGCTCCATATGCCATTCTTTCTCTTCCAAGGTTCTCCAGGAGAGAAAGAGGAAGTTGATTGATAGAGGTTTGCTGAAACCCTCTTTCCAAGAAGCTTTGAGCGACCAGGATGGATCCAGCAAGTTCTCAAAGTCTTCTAAGTCTTCTGAGAGTAAACAGTCCAAAAGGTCTTTGACCTCGGCTCCACAGACATCGGAGCCGACAGTCTTATCTTTTCGGAGCCAGTCCCCAGTCCTGGAACCGGTATCCGAAATACCTAAGTCTCCTTTGTTACAGTCAGTACCACCTTTGATCCATTCATCTCAGTCTTCTGTTAGCCTTTCCGATTTGGATTTGGATGTGGATCGTGTGGTACAGAAGTTTTTACAGGCATTGGCCTTTGGAAAATTATCGGCTCCAACCCTTATGCCAGCTACAGCTCTTCCTCCTCCAAGCCATACTGGTCCTTCGGAGCCAGAGGAGTTGCACTTCTTGATCGTGGAGCCTTCAGAGCCGACGCCTGCTCCAGTGTCTTTGGCTCCATTTACTCTGACGTCCTCGGTGCTGATCGAGGACTCTAGGAGCCGACAGTCTCTGGTCGGGTCCGGGGAGGATAGTCAGACTGACTTGTCTGTTCTGATTCTGCCTCTCGGGGCTTTGGCTCCTACCTCCGGCTCAGAGCCCACTGTCCCAGTGCCGGGGGTATCGACGGTTTCCTCGGATCTGTCGTTCCTTTTGCATCGGAGCAGGGGGTGCCTTCAAAGCCATGAGGAGAGTTATGTCTCCTAAGACATCCTCGACCTCAGGTCTGGCTTCTTCCTTCCCTAAAGCGCCTGTTTCTGCTTCTGCTTCACAGATCCTGGCCAAGCGTAGAGACCCAGAGCCTCAGGAAGCCCCATTGGTTGGCCCATGCTCTTCCGAGACCTCACCAGAAGCTCCCACTGATGAGGTTCCCAGGAAAAGAATTTGTAAGAGGAAGCATCTAGACTCCCCACAGGAGTCACTGATATCTAATACTGACTTGGATGAATCAGAAGAGTCCCCACGATCCCCCTCTGTGGATATCTCATTTACTGAGATACTACAAATCCTTAGGCAGAGAGGTGACTGGCAGACCACCAACCCTACTGAAGACGAGTCGGTTCTCCTGAAGGCTTTTGGGTTTCAGCCCTCCACCTCTTGGGTGTCTCTGCCCTTTGATGAGCTTATGCAGCTGGTCTCACGAAGGGCGTGGAAGTCTCCGGACACCATGGAGGCTGTCCCTAGGAGGCCTAATAAATTTATCTCTGCTCCCCAAGACAAATCCTTTCTGACCAAGGGTGTGCCACTTGATACCATGGTGGTGGCAGCAGCCACCAAAAAGGAAATTTCGGAAACTTCCTCTTCTATCCAGCCTCCTAACAGAGATTTTTGGATCATGGATAGATATGAGAAACACACTTATAGTTCAGCGACTTTTGCACTGTTTTCGCTCAACTACCTAACCCATTTCATGAGACTGCAAAGAGATCTCCTTAAAGAGCTGGAAGATGCTCTTCAGGGTACAGTAGCTGCAGGAGTTTCAGATAAAGTTGCCTCCCAGCTTACTACTCTCAACTCCATTGTTAACTCATCCATACGCCTCATTTCATATGCAGCTGATGGAACCAGCAGGGCAGCGGGTACAGGAATTGCTCTTAGGAGACACTCCTGGATGCACTTGTGTTCCTTCGCAGCCATTCAAGTCATCCTTTGTGAATACCCCTTTTGATGGCTGATCCCTTTTCAGGCCCAAAGTTAAGGAAACTTTGACCAGGTGTGAGCAAGAAGGAAAGACTCTGTCTGCCGTCGGAGTCCGTTTTTCCACCTCTACCAGATCCTACCCCAAGGGTCAAAGGGGAGGGAAAATGTGGCTCTGAAAAGCCCAAGGAGCCTTTCAGGACACACATGGTGAATCCCCTCCAGAGGCAGAGGAGGGGGCAATAATGGAAGACGCCGCCCTTGCGGCAGAGGGAGTCCGCAAAACCAGGGTGACAGAGATCACTTCTTTGGGAAGCCCTACCAGTGCTCCTGAAAGGAGACCTGACTGTCCTACTCTGGAGGCGGTCAGGGGTCGCTTATCTTTGTATCCAGAAGCCTGGCTCAAAATAACAAATGACAACTGGGTACAAAGTATCATTTCCAGAGGATACTTCATTCCTTTCTCCACATCCCCTCCACCGACAAGGAAAATCCCAGAAGTTCCACCCAGTTACAGAGAACAGGTAACAGTAGAGGCCCAAACGTTGCTAAGAAAAAGAGTCATCCAACCAGTCCCAGCAGACCAGACAGGATCCGGAACTTACTCAAGATTCTTTTTAGTTCCAAAAAAGACAGGGGACTGGAGACCTATATTGGACCTCAGCAGGCTAAACAAATCTGTCAAGAAAGAGAAGTTTTGGATGGTCACGCTTTAGTCGATACTTCCTTTTTAGGGAAAGACAATTGGATGTGCTCCATAGATCTCCAGGATGGGAGCCAATCATTACCAGTTTTGAGCCCTGCCCTTTGGTCTCACTACAGCCCCAAAGTGTTCACCAAATGTATGGCAGTGGTCACGGCTCACCTGAGACATTTAGGATTCCAGGTGTTTCTGTATCTAGACAATTGGCTCTTCACCGCCACCACCAGGCATCAACTCATTCAAGCCAGGGACTCCACTCTGTCACTTTGCAGCCAGCTGGACATTACAATAAACTCAGAAAAATCTGCCTTGTTGCCATTGCAACATATTTATATCGGAGCAGAACTGGACACCACCACGCTCAGACTTCCAGTAGAAAGATTCTTGCTACTCTGTCAGCAGGTCCGCAATCTGATATCCAAAAAACAAGGCTTCAGCATCAGAAGTTCTAAAATTGTTAGGTATGATGGTAGCTGCAATTCTTGCCAAACTGCTGGGTCACATGCACATGCGAATACTCCAATGGCTATTGTTCACTCAGTGGTCTTACCAAGAGCTCCCCATGTCTCACCTGATAATGATCACAAACTCTTGCAAAAAGGATCTTCAGTGGTGGTCGACCTCACTTCATGTCACTATAGGTTGTCCCTTTGTTTTACCCCTACCAGCAGCTACAGTCACCACAGACGCTTCCCTGATAGGGTAGGGGGGCATTTTCAGGTAAAGACCGCCTAAGGCACATGGACCGACTAAGAGAGACACCTGCATATCAATGTCCTAAAGATGAGAGCAGTACTTTTGGTGTTGCAGTACTTCAGGAACTCTCTTCATCTGGGTATGATTGCGATTCAGACAGACAACATGTCAGTGGTCTGGTATTTGAACAAACAAGGAGGAACCAGGTCACATCCCCTTTGTCATGAGGCCCTAAGAGTATTGGAAGTGGGCTGTATCCACCCAGCGCTTTCTGTTAGTAGTGCACATCCCGGGGAAATCCAACATGATAGCAGACAAGCTGAGCAGAGTAATTTTTTTTTCCCCATAAGTGGTCCCTCAAGAAAGACATAGCAGGTAGGATATTCCACAGATGGGACCAACCTTGCTGCGACCTTTTTGCCAGTCACGTGAACACCAAATGCAGAAACTACTTTGCCCTGACTCCCCCTCCAGGAGAAGCTCCAAGGGACGCACTTGTTCTTATTTGGCCTCCAGGTCTCCTCTATGCATTTCCACAATCCCATTGATACCCAAGGTTCTACAGAAAGCAAAAACCCTGGGAAGGACCATCATTCTAATAGCCTCTCATTGGCCTCATCAAATTTGGTTCCCCTTCCTTCGACTTCATCTTTTGGAGGACCCTTGGATTCTGGACCCAGTTCCTGACCTTCTGACGCACTTATCGGGGGAACTACATCACTCAATGCAGTCCCTGAAGCAGACAGCGTGGCTGCTCCATTTCCTATCATAGCCTCTCCAATGAGACGAAGCAAATTCTCTTATCGTCTCATAAATCTTCTACGAGGAAGCTATACCTTAGGAAATTGAAAAAAGTTTCTATATGGGCCTCTAAAAACAATATTGATTCTTACCAAGCCCCTATGGCCTCCATTTTAAAGTTCTTGACTATGATTTTCAGCAATGGAGCTGCAGCAGCAACAGTTTGTGTTGAGCTTGCTGCCATTTCTAATTTTCATCTTGGATTTGAAGGATTGAATATTATGTCACACAAATTATCCAAAGCCTTTCTCAAAGGGACCTTTCATCTCAGACCACCTGTGAAATCTCCCTATTCCCCATGGAATCTAAATTTTATGCTTTCCCACATTATTCTTCCTCCATTTGAAGCAGCTTCCTCATGTGTCCTGAAATTTTTGTCATGGAAGACTTTCATTTTAGTAGCTGTTGAGCTTCAAGCCTTGTCCATTAAGCCTCCTTATTTGATTTTCCATACTGACAGTCTCACATTGAACAAACCCCTCCTTTTTGCCTAAAGTTTGCACAGAAACTAACCTTAATCAAATTATGGATTTGCCAGTTTTCTTCCTCAGTTACTCCAACAATCTAGAATACATGCTGCACAAACTTGATGTTCAGAGACAGCTCAGATTTTACTTGGATAGAACAAAAGATTTTAGGAAATCGGAACAGCTTTATGTTTCCTTTTCAGACTCCAGGAAAGGTATGCAAGTGGCTAAAACAACTCTAAGTGGTTATCTGATTGTATCACATGTGCTTATTCAGCTGCCAATATGTCCTTATAACACAAAATTAAGGCTCACTCAACCAGAGCAGTTTTTACATCCACTGCTTTCTCTGCCAGACTTCCTATTGATAACATTTGTGCAGCAGCCACTTGATCAAGGACTCATACCTTTATCACTCATTACAAAGTTGACAGGGCCTCCTTTGGGTCTGCTGTCCTGAAAAACATACTCCCGTGAGCCACCCAAGATAGATAATGCTTGGGAACGCTTCCCATCTGTAAGAATGAATGGCGAGATAGAACAACTTCACATAAAGAAGTTATGTACTTACCATAACGTTCCATGTGAGTTGTTCATCTTACCTCCCTCCCTCCTACCCCTTCCTGGGCTTTTAGAAGACTGAGATACTGGATCCTTCCTCATTGCTCAACCCTTCTTTACTTTCTCTTATGGAGTGATAGAATGACATATGGTATTGTACGCAGCAAACAAGAACTGCGGTAACTCTAGGTGCATCATGGGATGGGGACTTGGCCTTGAGCTATTTGAAGACCTCAAGCTTTGTAGTAGGCCGACTCGGAGCCGAGGGATCGGCTCCGAACCCATCTGTAAGAATGAAGGCGAGATGAACAACTCACATGGAACGTTATGGTAAGTATATAACTTCTTTTTCTATCTCACATTTAAAATGTGCAACATCTACTGCAAGACCACCAATTATTGGAGAGCCCACACTCTGCCTTTCAGTAGTCATCTTGGGATTAGTGCTTCTGCTTTGCTCCTGGTGAGAGAAGGAGCATAAGGACATTATTTCCATGGGACTGCTGATCACAGGGAAGCCTAATAACTGCTTCATAGGTGCCAGCTTGGAGTCTGTGCTTATGTTTTGCTCTTGGTGAGAGAAGGAGCAGAGTGCATAGATTCACGACTGCTTCTAGTTGGGAAGTGAGTGTCTGTGCTTGACTGTCCTGGTTTATTTGGTTGCTATTTAAGGCCTGTAACAGGAAAAGGCTGCAAGAAGCCTGCAGACCCTTACATCATCTGGGACAAGACTAGATCACCAAACAAGCTGTGACCTGCTTCTCATCTTGGGATTGGTGCTACTGTTTTGCTTCTGGTAAGAGAGGAAGCAAAGGAGCATTGTATCCCAGCAGAGTGAAGCTGTGGTGATACCAATACCAGCAGTAGGCAGGCAGTAGCTATTCAGGTGACTCCCCTTTTATCATTCTTGACAAGCTAATTATTTTTTTTTTTCAGTAAGCACTGCTTGATTTGCTTCTAACTTTAAACTATCTGCTTAAGTACTTCATCCATGAATCAGCAGGGTCTACTTATTAGTTTCCCCTCAAGTGTTTGGCAGTGTTCTGTATAGCCGCAGACACCTTGAGTTGACAATTTTCCTGTAAAAGCACCATTGAAATTTCACCAATACCTAGTTCCACACAGGACAACTAGTTTGCAGTGAGAAGAACTGCCCCAGTGTTGCAAACGGGATACTCCAGACATTAGACAGTTGGATTGAGAATTTAAAATAGTCAGTAAAAAAGGTCTGTTGCCATGGATATGAACTTTCCCACTATCTCTATTACCAGCTTGGTGGATGTGGGCATTCTGAGGCAATGTAGAAATTGCCTCATGTTTACTTACAACCAGTTAATTCTCAAACAAACTGATATGGTATGCAAGAAATGTATTTACACAATGTCACTGAAGGCAAAGCTTTCACATAAAGGCACTCGTAATGTCAATAAGGTTGTCAGTAGTACACACACTGCATCCATCACACACAGTTCAAAGAAGACACATAGACCCACATATGCTGAGGCACTTAAATGTAATTTTCCTAAACCCTAAAGACCTCATAGATAAAGTACACATAACCTCCTAGATGAAGTACACATAAACACCCTCAGCAGCCCCGAATGCACTCTTTCAAAACAACACCCACACCAACACATACAGCCACATCTCATGGAACCTCTACGTCTAAGCCTGTAAGGCAAGTCACCAAACAGTCTAATATTCTGATCACTGGAGACTCCATTGTGAGAAACAGTGATGTCTCTCAGGCTGAGTAAGGAGAAAGTCACTGTCAGTTGCTTATCATGGGCCAGGATCTGCCACAATACAAAAACATTCATGTCACTGGACCACAAGTACCAGTGGACTCGGTCATAGTCCATGTGGGTGTAAATGACCTGAGATGCATCTTCTTAGACTGTATGAAGAGAGACGGTGTGGAGCTTTTGGAATATGTGTTCCAGGCTGGTATGAGCTTTAGAATTGGTCAGCATTTTACCTTCTCCAAGGATGATGCTACAATAAGTACAAAAGATGACTGACTTTAATAATTGGCTTAGTTTCTGGTGTCATTCTAAGGGGGTGCAACAAGTGGAACGTCCAAAGAGGTTCTTCACTAAAATAATACAGGGTGTAAATAATATGTCTTCTGCAGACTGCCTCACAGCCTTATACCTGTAGTCTGTCTCCTACAAGCTGTTGAGGGGAGACCTACGCTGCATACAAGGCATTGTCAGACCCCACTTTGATGGGCCTCCTGCATGTCAGCACTATAATTACCCTTTCTAAAGACTTAAACCTTGCCTGTGATATAAATAGGCCTTGCTGGAGAGATAAGTACTTATCCCAGAGACAACCCCTTCTCTGGAGCAGGCTTTCCATCGATGAGAAGCAGAGTTCCTCCCTATCCTAGTTCAGGTGTAACTTTGTCAGTTGAATGGGGAATAGGAAATTCATCCATGGTTCTGCACCTATGTCTGTGACAGACACAGGCAGACCTTTAAATGGTTCATCTACCAGGACCCTTCTTGTAAATGTTTCACCTCCCAAGCCCCAGCTTACACTTGTCATGAGTATGAGAACTTGTCAGAGATTAAAAACAGATATGTCGCCATTGGACTGATTTTTTACTGAAGGAGGCTGCTGCCAAGCTGGGCCAGAAGGTGTTGTTTTATCTTGGTTGTTATTTGCGCCTTCTAGTACATCCTGTTTGTTTTTTAACAGAGATTTGGGATAACCAACTAGGCTTAAAAAGCCATTGTGGTCATTAGCCTAGTAAACACCTATGAACCTATAAGAATAATACAAGAAAAATGAATCAAGAAGTTTACTTTTCCCACACAGCAGTTTATTTGATGGGAGAGGCATTCAGTCAGATTTCTCTTGAACCTTGAATGTTTTATTTCCCTTTAAGTAGAAGTAACTGGTCTCTAGCTTCTCTCTGTGTTCACAGGTATAGCATCTAATTTTTTAGACTCATTAAGAGACCATTCCTCGTTCTCTCCTAACCAGAACTTTTCTGTAAAACACAATACTAAAAAGAAGCATTACAAAGAACAATGCAAGCAAAATAAAACAATTCCCAGAAGTGATGGATAATCTCTCTCTCTGATCTTTGATATTTGATTCAACTGTTCCTCAGCTGGGATGCATCTTGTCATGATTTTATCAGGGTTGTAATTTCTTGCCTGTAGCAACTTCAAATGTGGTTAAATCTGTTGTGAGAGGTACTTCCATTACTCAGATGACTTTCAGTGGTTCTGTTTGTCCATGGGATTTCTACTTTGTTTTGGATTAAGTGTCTTTGTGAATTGGGGGAAGTGATCTGTCCAGCTGCATTCATGGCATCTACTGGTATGAGAGATGCAGTTCATACAACATATGGGCCATCGACTTGGGGCCTGGCTCTGTTAAGATTTGTTTACCTGGTTGCCTTCATGGAGCATGTGCAGGAGCTCATACAATCACTGATGAGGTATAGTAGGCCCTTGCATCTGTGAGCATACTCATTAACCATTACAAGAAGATTGAAAAAAGAAATTCCTGGATGTTAGCTGCACTGTAATTGTCTTTCTCTGTAGTAACTGGGATAAATGATCAGACATATTTGCAGGAGCTAGATGTTGGCAAGCAAGGAAAGAATAAGATCTTTTTGTGGCTTCTCACAGCTGATTGTTGGTTGTCTCCAGCTCCTCAGCTCATTCCTTGGTTCTTTTAGAGTCACTTTAGCCTCCCCAAGCAGTGCCCATCCCATGTCCCGAGCTGGTGAAGATTGAAGACTCTGCTGCAGGGTTATTCTCCTGCCAAGGAATATTTTTTTGCTATGCCCTTACTATCCCCTTCCCACAGTGTGCACTTGCTAAACATTTAGTGGGGGTGGATGGGCAGTGGGGACATGCTGGCATCCCATCTCTGTGGTAACTTGTACCCCTGTCTATTATCCATAATAACATTGCCCCCTGTGTGTCCCTGGCCCTCTTCAGGTATTGAGCACAAGGTATGCCTAAGTTCATGTCCTACTTCTGTGCCAGTTCTTCAGATGCCCGAGACGCTTATTAAACTCTGATCGTCTAGGCTGTAGTTTGGACTTAGTCCCTCTATGCCATGTAGCCGGCGTGAAGAAAATATGTATTAAAAATGGAGGATGTTTCCTTTTGGTGTAAAGATTGTGATTAATTTCCAGTCTAGACTCACCTTCGGCATTCTTTGATGTTCTTCGTGTTTCACTGTTGCAGTCATTACATTTGGGTAATCTGCTGGCAGGTTGCCCTCAGTCGGCCTGAATTCCAAAGTCTTGGGTCCTGCATCCATTGCTGTCTTCTCTTCCATGACGTCAGGTCATCAGGGGTATAAAACAAGCAGCCAACGCCATTTTCTTTAGTCTTTCTTGCCGCATGGTGCCCGAAGCAGAAGCATTTCGCAAGTGCCGGTTGGCTGACTACTGAAATATTTGAGTTTGAGTTTCAGAACCGAAGTCTTCACTAAAGCTAAGTACCCCATTTGGGAAAATTTTTTCTTGCTTTTTACCAATGACAGAAAAAGTTAATAATTGTATTACTTGTGGGAAGCAAATACCTCATTAGGATTTCCATTTATATTGTATTCCTTGCCTAGGCCCTGATCACAATGTGCCTGGCTGTCGGTTTTGTGCTAGATTTAACCAACGCACTATTAAGTGTCGGTATATTTTTGCATCATAGTATTTTGGAAACAGATTTAACTACCCAGAAATGTTGTTTGATAGTAATCCGACTACCGGAGTACCTTAAAAACACAAAGAAAAGGACAGGGAAAGGCAGTCGAGATCCAAAACTGTGACAAAGCCAGTCGCCGGTTCATCGGTACTCAGTGAGGCGCATTCGCAGCCCCTGATACCTGCTACCTTCAAGTCACAGGCCTCTACCAACACTCATGTGGAGTCCGGCATGCCGCAAAATACTCAAGGTATTGGACCAACGGATGTATCTCCCTCAGATGGATCCGGAGCCGCTGAGCAGGAACTGGCTTCTGAGGGTGTATTCAGACCTCAACATTTGTATATCAAACCGACTACAGCTGCAAAACCAAAGACAAAAGCAACTTCTAAAACTAAAAAACCAACGCATGAGCCACGTGCACAGGCCTCTATGCCTAAAAAAACAGATGATCAAAATGGCTGAAGACCTTATTACGTTGATCAGGGGTACCCATCCCCCTCCAGCTAAGAGGCCTAGGCAAGACACTGATTATGAATCTTCAGATCAGGTTTCTATTTCTTCTGATTCCTCTTCTGATCAAGAATTATATATACCTCCCTATGAGGATTCTGATGCTGAGGAGTCTATTCCATCTGCATCTCTTCCTGAGGATTATTCATTTGGAGAAACCTTGCATACTTTGAGGGAGCATTTTCACTGGGAGAGTCAAGACTTCTCAGAATCAAAAAAGAGGCTCAGGGATTTCCTCCTTCTCCCTCAGCATAAGCCTTTAACCATTCCCCCTGTTTTAGACATTGTGGATGATATGTTTTCGGAGTCAAGCTTGACCCCTGACTCCTTACCTCCGGCTCCCAGTAAGCCTGACAGATATTACAGGGTCCCTGAATCACATACATTTTTATTTAGAAACCCTGCTGCTGATCCTGAAACTATTTCACAGGGTCCAAAGGGAGTGAAGTCCTCAACAGCAAAAAATCCTACCCCCTCTGACAGAGATTCAAGGGCACTAGACAGATGGGGAAAAAAGGTTTATACATCTGCAACCTTGGCAATCAGGGCCTTAAACTGTCAATTTCATATGCTTAAGTAACAACAACATGTTATGGGATTGCTGAAACAGAAAATGATGTTGATTTCAGAATGTGCAGAAAATAAAGAATTGCAGGAATTATTACATGCAGCTGAACAAGTTGGAAAGCATACTTTGCAATGTGGTTTTGATTCCTTAGAGGCTCCTGCAGGGCTGCAGTTACTGGATCTGTGATTAGGAGGCATGCCTGGTTAAAGGAACAAAATCTGCCTGATCATGTTAAAGCTAAATTGCTAGATGCACCTTTACAGCTTGACTCTCAGTTTGGTATTAAGGCAGAAGAGGTTTTAAAGAAAATGGAAGACAAAGCTAAGTCTGTGCAAACTGTTAGACTTCTTATAAGTGCAACCACCAAGATTCAGTAGACACTGGCCTACAAAAAAATGGTCCTTTCCTGTGTCAGACAGAGCTCAAAGGGGCAAATCCAGATGCTTTAAGGGTTCCAGATACCAGGTGCAAGATTCATACAAGTCAAAGCAATGGGGCGCTTCCACTTCCTAATCTGGAGGAGATAAAGCGCAAACCTACAGAAAGCAATCCCAATGACTTCCCTCTGCCTACACCAAGCACTTATCTTTTGGCAGCACCCATAGGGGGAAAATTTGCACTTTTTGCTCAAAATTGGCAGTTAATAACCCAGAACAAGTGGGTACTAAACATTGTATCACAGGGATACAGATTCCATTTCCATACTCTGCCAATGGCAAATGGTTGGCCAGATCTGCCAAAAAATCAATGGGCAGAGGCACAGAAACAGTTTACATCCCTCATGGATATGGGGGCCATTCAGACAGTACCAAAACAGAAAAAAGGACAAGGTTTTTACTCAAGACTGTTCTTGGTACCCAGAAAGGACAAGCCTGGTGGCCAATACTGGATTTATTGATTTTGAACACATACCTGGACATTCCAAAATTCAAAATGCTGACTTTGCAGCAGCTTCTGCCCATGCTGGGCAAGAATGCTTGACTGGTGACTTTAGACATAAAAGAGGCATACCTGCATGTCCCAATTAGACAATTGTGCAGAAGATACCTCAGATTCAAAGCTGGCTTAATGCATTACCAATTCTCTGCACTTCCCTTTGGCTTATCTACTGCACCCAGGGTCTTTACAAAGTACATGGCACCAGTAATTGCATTTTGCAGACAAAGAAGTATACAAATATATCCTTACTTAGACGACTGTCTCATTCAAGCAGAGAACAAGGACACTCTTGTTCGACACCTGACGTTTGTGAAAAGGCTTCTAACATGCCTATTGTACACAATAAACAAAAATAAATCACAACTGGTACCCTCTCAAAAATAACATTCCTGGGTGCAAGCTTGGAAACAATTGCCCAGATGGCTTACCTCACGCCAGACAAGCAAAGGCATCTGACTGATTGCTGTCTGATGGCAACAAAAAAACAGTCTTCTGCAAGGCAAATTCTGCAGGCTCTGGGCTTCATGGCATCCTGCATCCTACTAATTCCATATGCAAAACTGCATATGAGGAAATTTCAATGGTACCTAAAAGGTTTATGGAGTCAGCATTCACACAGTTTGGAAACAATGATTCCTCTCATTCCCTGCCTGCAACAGGAGTTTCTATGGTGGGCAAAGGCATGTCACCAAAACATGGGACTGCCCTTCACTCTACCCCCCTGCCAGCCAAACCTTAACAACAGACACATCAGATTATGCCTGGGGGGCCCACATGGCAGGAAGATGCATTCAGGGCTTATGGACACCAAAACAAATGCATCTTCATATCAACCAGAAAGAGATGCTAGCTGTTCAAAATGCCCTAACAGCCTTCAAGGACTTACTTCATCCAGCACAACTACTGATAAAGACAGACATCACCACAGTCATGTGGTATATAAACAAGCAAGGGGGCACACACTCATACCCCCTTTGCAGATTAGCCATGGCACTGCAGGACACAGGTTTGACCTACCAAATATATCTTCAAGCTCAATTACTTCCAGGAAAACAAAACACTCTGGCAGACGATTTAAGCAGAAATATCCTCAGGAGTGGAAACTAAATCCACAAGTCTTCAGCATGATAACAGAGAAATGGGGGAACCCAGACATAGATCTATGTGCCTCACCTCAAAATTATCAATTGAAAAGATTCTGCACAAGGACTTATCACAGACAAGCATGGAAAGTGGACACCCTATCCTTCAGATGGAAAAACCTGTCAGTTTACACCTTTCCTCCTCTGCCTCTTCTACCCAAGGTCCTCCTAAAAGTCAAACAAGAGAAGCCAAAGATGATATTTATTGCCCCAGACTGGCCCTGCCAATACTGGTACCCAATCCTAAGGAACTTGACTCAATACTCAGCTTGGACCTTGCCTCAAAGACCACCACTACTGTCCCAGCAAAACAATCCGATCCTACACAATCAGCTACAGAGTATGAAACTGACAGCATGGCTAATCATGTAGTCATACAAACAACATCTCTCAGTAAAGCTGTGATGGATGTCATTTTAGAAGCCAGGAGGCCTAGTACTAGAAAATCTTATGCTGACAAATGGAAGAGATTCTGTGCTTGGAATCAAGAACAAGGAACTGATACAGCAGAACCAAATATTCCTCAGGTATTACAGTACTTAACTGAGATGCTTGACAAAGGCCTATCTTTCTCAACAATCAAAATCCATGCCTGTGCCATTTTGGCTCATTACAGTATTGAGCCACCAATCTTTTTTCATCCTTTATTGAAGCAGTATCTTAGGGGACCCAAAAATTTAAGGCCTCATAGAAGATCACCATTACCTGCATGGGACCTCAGTTATGTGTTGGAAAAGCCCTCCATTTGAACCAGCTGCTACCGCTGATCTAAAGTTCTTATCATGGAAAACAGCTCTGCTACTAGCAATTGCTTCAGCAAGAAGAGTTTCAGAGCTACAGGCCCTCATGGCTGTAGAGCCTTTTATCATATTTTTCCCAGACAGGGTGTCTCTGAGTACAAATTCTACTTTTATGCCTAAGGTAGTTTCCATTGTGGCTCTTAACCAAACAATTCATCTGCCAACTTTTTATCCAAATCCGCGGAACAAGGGGGAGAGCATTCTTCATTCCTTGGATGTACAGAGACAGCTTAGATTCTACTTGAGCAGGACAAAAGCTCCAAGAAAAATTGAG